>NW_022437134.1:485243-565973 GCF_009761245.1 Sapajus apella
AAAAAAAAAAAAAAAAAAAAAAAAAAAAAAAAAAAAAAAAAAACCATAAGAAAAAATGAATAAGTAAAAAGAACTTTCATGCTAATAACATGCAGAAAAACAAAAAATGTTTTCTAACATATCACATAGATCTAAAAAAAGTGTTACTTAAATATTGATATATACATATATTTTTAGTATATTTAATTGTTCTTGCTAATATTATATTAATAGAAGTACAATCTTCCATTAGGGAACTTTCAAAATAAAAACTGTATTATCACTGGCCTAGAAAAGTAAGTTATATGTTAACACCATACAACACCTCCTGCATGACAGGCTCTGTGTGTGGTGTCTGCTCAGTCCTCATGCCAGCAGTCTGAGAACGAGGGATTATAATTGCCTCCACGTATAAGACAAGGAAGCTGACACACATGGAGGCTAAGTGGCATCCCCTCATCCAGGTGGCCTGGGCCTCACTGAGACTTGGTGCTAAGCTGGGAAGGTCTGGGTATAAGCCATCTGGCTCCAGTCTGCACCTTCCAGCAGTCCTCTTAGCCAGTCTCTCACAAGAGAAGATGATTAGAAAGACCAAATTAAATCACAATTTTAAACAAAAGATGCGACGATATCACTTTTCAAATAAAAGGAGAAATTCAGATTTATTGTTTCTAAGGATTTTCTCATGTGTTACCAAAGCCACTCTTCGTCAACTTAAAGTACAAATTCTAACCAGCAAAATGGAATTTGGTATGTAACTTGACCTGCAGAAGATATAAGGAAATACGCCTCCAAAAATCATGCTTCTTACCTCAATGTCAAATATTTCCATGGTGCTGTCCAGCAGCTTTACTCTGAGGTGCAGTTGCTTCTCTTGCATTCTGGGCAAGAGAGTCTGCCCCGGCTCAAGGGTGCTAACTCCCACAGGACTCTGGGCACCCAAGCGCGTCCCTGCAGTCGGCAAGACTCTGTATGTTCCTTCTATCTCTCCCATTCTTCACCATCTGAGTGAAGAAAACACTAAAATAAAAAAAAAAAAAAATAAAAAAAAAACCACAAATGAAAGAATTATCACATTATTTCGATATTAAAACAAGGTAAAAAAAAGAATTACTGGGGACACAGGAATCCGCTGTACTATTTCTGCAACTTCTGTGAGTCTTAATCACTTCAAAAGAGAGCATTACAAAAGATTATTTTGTACTCACACACTCACAGGTGGAGCACCATCCCCAATAACAATATTTCCGGGTGCTCTGAGCCAGGCATATTCATTAACTCATTTAACCTGTTAGACCTCACAAACGAGTGACATCACCACCACCCATCTAGCAGAAGCAAAAGAGCCCAAGGCTGCCGCACCAACCCAAGGCTGCCCACTCCCGGGCACATCTCTCTCCACCAGCCCAAACAGTTATTGTGGTGACGATCCTTTTCAAGTACTTGATGGTGCCATTTCTAGCAAAGGTAAACAGGCTTCACAAAGCATAGCATCAATGTCAGGCAGTGCAGAGCAAGATCAGAGGCATTCGTGCAACTGTCTCTCCCCTCTGCTGACTTTATGCAGAGTGGAAGGCTACTCCAGCTGAGGAAAAATGCCAAAAAAAGGAGATGAAACAGCCAGGTTTGTCTTTGCCAGCTTTGTGCTCCTCGATTTTTCTAACATGTCTTGCCAGGATAGAGGGGATGCCACTGGTAGTCTGGGAGGTACTGAATGACAGCCTGGACAGGTGTAACAAGGACCACATGCCTGGTTATCAGGAGGCACCTGCCTCTGGTCAGGCCCTTCCCAGATCCTGCCTGTTCTCACGATAATCCCCATCCTCACAATAACACCCATATCACCATCCACAGCCCACTTAACAGATGACAATGAGGGCCCAAGTAGGTCAAACACCTGGCCCAGGGAGGAGCTCATGGCCTTTTCAACTCTCCTTTTGTGCCAAGGGACAGGTCTCTGCTTGCAAGCTATTAAGTCTAACCAGGCTATTCTCATCATTATTTGTTTAATGCACTGTGAATTTTATTGTTCCATTCAAATTGGGTATATATAGTTTTAAAATAGATTTTATTGTGTGTATTTGAAGTCTGCAACATGATGGTATGGGACACACAAAGATGGTAATATGTGTCTTCATCGTTTTTCTTTTTAAGATAGAGTCTCGTTCTGTCGCCAGGCGCCAGGCTGGAGTGCAGTGGCACGATCTCGGCTCACTGCAACCTCTGCCTCCCGGGTTCAAGCAATTCTCCCGCCTCGCCCTCCCAAGTAGCTGGGACTACAGGTGCACACCACCCCATGCCCAGCTAATTTTTGTATTTTTAGTAGGGATGGGGTTTCACCATATTAGCCAGGATGGTCGGGATCTCTTGACCTCGTGATCCACCCGCCTCGGCCTCCCAAAGTGCTGGGAATAAAGGCTTGATCCACCATGCCCGACTATCTTCATCGTTTTTAACAAAGATCAGGCTAAGTATCAGCTAGAATTAATAACGCTAGTTTGTTTTTAAATGGTACTTATATAATTATTATTTATGGCAACTTTCCTTCTTAAATGTCTTATTTATGTTTAAAAATCAATTTAAAAATATTTAATACAATAAAACATAGTATGGCAAAAACTACGGCAAAACTGGTGGAGGTGAGATACAAATGTCAGATGTTTAATCAACAAAGCATGTGGCACTGCATGCGTTATTTTATCTCAATCACTCTCAGAGTCTTCCACTAATCTGTAACTTTTTAAAGAGTTAATCTCACTCAATTTCTAATCCAGTTCCCTTGCGTGCCAACTTAATTTCTCCGAGTCTCCTGGCCCTTTCCTCTTTTTCATGCTTATTTTGTCATCAAGACAAGCAAATCAAGAACCCCCCCCCTTTTTTTGGAGACAGAGTCTCACTCTGTTGCCTAGACTAAAGTGCAGTGGTATGATCTTGGCTCACTGCAACCTCCACCTCCCAGGCTCATGCAATTCTCCCACCTCAGCCTCTGGTGTAGCTGGGACCACAGGTGTGTGCCACCACCACACACAGATAATTTTTTGTATTTTTAAGTAGAGATGGGGTTTCACCATGTTGGCCAGGCTGGTCTTGAACTCCTGGCGTCAAATGAACCTCCCACCTTGGCCTCCCAAAGTGCTGGAATTACAGACATGAGCCACCCACACCTGGCAAAGAACCTTTTTATCTCTTAATTTCAAATAGGCTCTCAGTGACTTACTGCCAAGCATCTCCTACTGTACACTTAAACCCTACCCACAAAGACAACATTTTGAACTTCTGCACACATCCAATTTATCAAACAAGCAAGCAGAAAATGAAGAGCTAAATCCTCTGGGAAAAGCAAAATGTGAGTAGTACGAACAAAATGACAAGGCAGTGCATCTTCCATCCTAATTCCTGAACAAAGCCACTGACTGCCACATTAATTACCCGAGCCACACGTGTGGCACAGGTTAGCAGTTATCTATAATCTTCAGCCATCTCTATCCATGCTGTCTGCTCCTTGAGGGCAGGAACTAAATTCTTAATGTAAATATTTGCTAAGGATTTACTTAATGTCATTGGCATAAAAAAACATGAACTGGCCCAACCTAGCAAGGCAGGCCAATACTCAAGTCCAGGAAATAGAGACCGCCACAAAGATTCCTCAAGAAGAACAACCCCAAGACACATAATTGTCAGATTTACCAGGGTTGAAATGAAGGAAAAAATGCTAAGGGCAGCCAGAGAGAAAGGTTGGGTTACCCACAAAGGGAAGCCCATCAGACTCACAGCAGATCTCTCAGCAGAAACCATACAAGACAGAGGAGAGTGGGGGCCAATATTCAATATCCTTAAAGAAAAGAACTTTCAACCTAGAATTTCATATCCAGCCAAACTAAGCTTCATAAGCAAAGGAGAAATAAAATCCTTTACAAACAAGCAATTGCTGAGAGATTTCATCACCACCAGGCCTGCCTTACAAGAGGCTCCTGAAAGAGACACTAAACATAGAAAGGAACAACCAACCAGCCACTCCAAAAACACACCAAATGGTAAAGAGCATCAACACAATGAAGAAACTGTGTCAACTAACGGGCAAAACAACCAGCTAGCATCAAAATGGTAGGATCAAATTCACATATACCAATATTAACCTTAAATATAAATGGGCTAAATGCCCCAGTCAAAAGACACAGACTGGCAAATTGGATAAAAAGTCAAAACCCATTGGTGTGCTGCATCCAGGAAACCCATCTCATATGCAAGGACACACACAGGCTCAAAATAAAGTGATGGAGGAAGATTTACCAAGCAAATGCAGAGCAAAAAATAAAAATAAAAAAACCAGGAGTTACAATCCTAGTCTCTGATAAAATAGACTTTAAACCAACAAAGATCAAAAGAGACAAAAAAAGGGCATTACATAATGGTAAAAGGATCAATGCAACGAGAAGAGCTAATGATCCTAAATATATATGCACCCAATGCAGGAGCACCCAGATACATAAAGCAAGTTCTTAATGACCTACAAAGAGACTTAGACTCCTGCACAATAATAGTGGGAGACTTTAACACTCCACGGTCAATATTAGACAGATCAACAAGACAGAGAATTAACAAAAACATCAAGGACTTGAACTCAGATCTGGACCAGGCAAACCTAATAGACATTTACATAACTCTCCACCCCAAATCCACAGAATATACATTCTTCTCAACATCACATCATACCTACTCTAAAACTGACCACATAATTGGAAGCAAATCACTCCTCAGTAAATGCAAAAGAACAGAAATCATAACAAACAGTCTTTCAGACCAAAGTGCAATCAAATTAGAACTCAAGATTAAGAAACTAACTCAGAACCGCACAACTTCATGGAAGCTGAACAACTGGCTCTTGAATGTTGACTTGATAAACAGTGAAATGAAGGCAGAAATAAAGATGTTCTTCAAAATCAACAAGAATGAATACACAATATACCAGAATCTCTGGGACACTTTTAAAGCAGTGCCTAGAGTAAAATTTATAGCAATAAATGCCCACATGAGAAGCAAGGAAAGATCTAAAATCAACACCCTATCATCAAAATTGAAAGAGCTAGAGGAGCAAGGTGAAAAAAACTCAAAAGCTAGCAGAAGACACGAAATAACTAAGATCAGAACAGAAGGAGATAGAGACACAAAAAAACCTTCAAAAAATTAATATATCCAGGGGCTGGTTTTTTGAAAAGATCAACAAAATAGACCACTAACCAGATTAATAAAAAAGAAGAGAGAAGATTCAAACAGATGCGATAAAAACAATAAAGGGGGACCCTTTTCACAAGATGGCGCTGAAAGCGAAGAAGGGAGCTCCTGCCCCTCCTAAAGCCAAAGCCAAAGCGAAGGCTTTAACGGCCAAGAAGGCAGTGTTGAAAGGTGTCCCTGGGAAAAGTCCATTCTGAAACTCAAAGAGCAAATACAAAAACAAAACAAAAGAGAGCTTAAAAGTCATAAAGGATAATGCAAATAGGTCTAACATATATGAAACTGACATACAGACCAAAAAACAGAGGAAACCAGAAGCCATATTTGAAGAGGTAATTTCTGAGAATTTTGTAAAAATAAAAAGGGCCACAGATGTGAGATATACTGTGTAATCCAAACAGCTTAATAACAAAGAAAAATATAGTATATAACAATGGAACTATTGCAGAAAAGATACAATGAGAAAAATATATATATTTTTTTCTGAGACAGAGTCTTACTCTATTACCCAGGCTAGAGTACAGTGTTGCAATCTCGGCTTGTTGCAACCTCTGCCTCTCAGGTTCCAGTGATTCTCCTGCCTCAGCCTCCCAACTAGCTAGTATTACAGGCAAGTGCCACCACACCCAGCCAATTGTATATGGTTTTTGTTGTTGTTGTTGTTGTTATTTTCAGTAGAAACGGTGTTTCTCCATGTTGGCCAAGCTGCTCTCAAACTCCTAACCTCAAATGATTCACCTGCATTGGCCTCCCAAAGTACAGGGATTACAGGCATGAGCCACCACACCCAGCCAATGAGAAAATCTCAAAAACACCAGGTAAAAAAGACACATTTTTTCTTTTAAAGAACAATAAAAAGTCCTAAAAAAAAAAAAGTGTCCACAGCCACAAAAAAAAGAAGATCCGCACGTCACCCACCTTCTGGCGGCCCAAGACACTGCGACTCCGGAGGCAACCCAAATATCCTCGGAAGAGCGCCCCCAGGAGAAACAAACTGGACCACTATGCTATCATCAAGTTTCCGCTGACCACTGAGTCTGCCATGAAGAAGATAGAAGACAACAACACACTTGTGTTCATTGTGGATGTTAAAGCCAATAAGCACCAGATCAAACAGGCTGTGAAGAAGCTCTATGACGTTGATGTGGCCAAGGTCAACACCCTGATTCGGCCTGATGGAGAGAAGAAGGCATATGTTCGACTGGCTCCTGATTACGATGCCTTGGATGTTGCCAACAAAATTGGGATCATCTAAACTGAGTCCAGCTGGCTAATTCTAAATATATGTATATCTTTTCACCATTAAAAAAAAAAAAAACAATAAAGGGGATATCACCACTGATTCCACAGAAATACAAACTACCAGCAGAGATTACTACAAACAACTCTATGCACATAAACCAGTAAACCTGGAAGAAATGGATAAATTCCTGGACACTTGCACCTTCCCAAGCCTAAACCAGGAAGAAGTTGAAACCCTGAATAGACCAACAACAAGGGCTGAAGTTGAGGCAGCACTACCAACCAAAAAAAGCCCAGGACCAGATGGGTTCACAGCTGAATTCTACCAGACATACAAAAAGGAACTGGTACCACTCCTTCTGAAACTAATCCAAACAATCCAAAAAGAGGGAATCCTTCCCAAATCATTTTATGAGACCAACATCATCCTGATACCAAAACCTGGCAGAGACTCAAGAAGAAAAGAAAACTTCAGGCCAATATCCATGAAGAACATAGATACAAAAATCTTAGATAGAATACTGGTAAACCGATTCCAACAGAAGTTCAGAAAGCTTATCCATCATGATCAAGTAGGCTTCATCCTGGGGATGCAAGGCTAGTTCAACATATGCAAGTCTATAAACAAAATTCACCACATAAACAGAACCAAAGACAAAAACCACATGATTATCTCAATAGATGCTGAGAAGGCCTTCAACAAAATTCAACAGCCCTTTTTGATAAAAACTCTCAATAAACTGGGTATCAACGGAATGTATCTCAAAATAATAAAAGCTATTTATGACAAACCCACAGCCAATATCATACTGAATGGGCAAAAACTGGAAGCATTCCCTTTGAAATTTGGCACTAGACAAGGATGCCCTCTCTCACCACTCCCATTCAATATAGTATTTGAAATTCTAGTCAGAGCAATCAGGCAAGAAAAAGAAATAAAGGGTATTGAATTAGTAAAGGAGAAAGTCAAATTGTCTCTATTTGCAGATGACATGATTGTATATTTAGAAGACCCCATCGTCTCAGCCCAAAATCTCCTGAAACTGATAAGCAACTTCAGCAAAGTCTCAGGATACAAAATCAATGTGCAGAAATCACAAGCATTCCTATACACCAATAATGGACTTAAAGAGAGCCAAATCAAAAAGAACTGCCATTCAGAGTTGCTGCAAACAGAATAAAATACCTAGGAATACAACCAACAAATGATGTAAAGGACCTCTTCAAGGAGAACTACAAACCACTGCTCAAGGAAATAAGAGAGGACACAAACAGATGGAAAAACATTCTATGCTCATGGTTAGGAAGAATCAATATTGTTAAAATGGCCATACTGCCCAAAGTAATTTATAGATTCAGTGCTATCTCCATCATGCTACCTATGACCCTCTTCACAGAACTGGAAAAAGCCACCTTAAACTTCACATGGAGCCAAAAGAGAGCCCGCATAGCCAAGTCAATTCTAAGCAGAAAGAACAAAGTTGGAGGCATCATGCTACCTGACTTCAAACTATACTACAAGGCTACAGTAATCAAAACAGTATAGTACTTGGACCAAAACAGAGATATAGACCAATGGAACAGAACGGAGGCCTCAGAGGCAATGCCACACAACTACAGGATCTGATCTTTGACAATCTGACAAAAGCAAGCAATGGGGAAAGGATTCCCAGTTTAATAAATGGTGTTGGGAAAACTGGCTAGCCATGTGCAGAAAGCAGAAACTGGACCCCTTCCTGACACCTTACACTAAAATTAACTCCAGATGCATTAAAGACTTAAACATAAGACCTAACACCATAAAAACCCTAGAAGAAAACCTAGGCAAAACCATTCAGGACATAGGCATAGGCAAGGACTTCATGACTAAAACACCGAAAGCATTAGCAACTAAAGCCAAAATAGACAAATCGGATCTAATTAAACTCTACAGCTTCTGTACAGCAAAAGAAACAATCATTAGAGTGAACCGGCAACCAACAGAATGGGAAAAAATTTTTGCAATCTACCCATCTGACAAAGGGCTGATATTCAGAATCTACAAAGAACTAAAACAGATTTACAAGAAAAAAACAAACCCATTCAAAATTGGGCAAAGGATATGAACAGACACTTATCAAAAGAAGACATATACGAGGCCAACAAACATATGAAAAAAATGCTCATCATCACCGGTCATTAGAGAAATGCAAGTCAAAACCACATTGAGATACAATCTCGCCCCAGTTAGAATGGCGATCAGTAAAAAATCTGGAGACAACAGATGCTGGAGAGGATGTGGACAAACAGGAACACTTTTACACTGTTGGTGGGAGTGTAAATTAGTTCAACCATTGGGGAAGACAGTGTGGTGACTCCTCAAGGACCTAGAAATAGAAATTCCATTTGACCTAGAAATTCCATTTGACCCAGAAATCCCATTACTGGGTATATATCCAAAGGATTATAAATCATTCTATTATAAAGACACATGCACATGTATGTTCACTGCGGCACTGTTTCCAATAGCAAAGACCTGGGAGCCAACCCAAACGCCTGTCGATGATAGACTGGACAAGGAAAATGTGGCACATATACACCATGGTATATTATGCAGCGATAAAAAACGATGAGTTCGTGTCCTTTGTAGGGACATCGATGAATCTGGAAACCATCATTCTCAGCAAACTGACACAAGAGCAGAAAATCAAACACCGCATGTTCTCACTCACAGGTGGGTGTTCAACAATGAGAACACATGAACACAGGGAGGGGAGCATCACACACTGGGGTCTGTTGTGGGGGACTGAGGGGCGGCAGGGGGTAGGGAGTTGGAAAGCAATAACATGGGGAGAAATGCCAGATACAGGTGACAGGGATGGAGGCGGCAAACCACATTGCCATGTGTGTACCTATGTAACAATCCTGCATGTTCTGCACATGCACCCCAGAAACTAAAGTGCAATAAAATATATTTAAAAAAACAAGTGAAAAAAAAAATGAACTGGTACATCATGCAATGTATTGTAAAGATGACAACAGCAAAAGATAAAGACTATGACCACAAACAGGATACTTTAAAAAAAAATTACTGTTTTTGCTAAACTAATATTAAACATGAGATATATGAAGTTCTAAGAATTACAAATGAGCCTTTCAATTTCAATTCCACAAACTTTTACTTAATTTTTTTGAGTGCATAATTGTACATATTTATGGGGTATGTGATTTTTAAATTTTTTATTGACAAAAACTGTATATATTTATAGTGTACAAAATGATGCCTTGAAATATGTCTACACTATGGGATGGCCAAATTGAGGCAATTATGATATGCATCACCTCACAAACTAAACATTTTTTTTGTGATCAGAACACTTAAAATCCACCCTTTTAGAAATTTTCAGAAATATAATACATTGTTACTAACTAGAGTTGCCATGTTATATAATAGATCTGAACTTAACTGCTGTCTAACTCAAGTTTTGTATCCTTATACAAGCAAACAATGTGTAATGGTCAAATGAGGGTATTTGGGATATCCTCTACCTCAAATATTTACCATTTCTTTGTGTGGGGAACATTCCAAATCCACTCCTACAGTTATTTTCAAGTATACAGTAAGTTATTAAATACAGTTGCCCTACTGGCTACCAAACAATAGGTCTTATTTCTTCTTACTGCATTTTTATAGCCATTAATTAATCTTTCTTAATCCTCCACCCTCTACTGCCCTTCCCAACCTCTGGTAACCATCACTCAACTCTCCACTTCCATAAGATCAATTTTTTTCAGCTGCTACAGATAAGTGAGAATATATATTTGTCTTTTCACAAACAAATTAATTGAGTAGTTAATGTAAAAGTAAGAGAATGCAAATGAAGAAGACTTCTACTTCGCAGGTACCTCCAATGTGAAAACAGATGAAAATAAAAATAAATGATCTATGTGTTCTTGGTCAGCTCACAACATTTACCAAGTATAGAACCACCAAAAGTGGGTTCTTCTGAAACAAGGTATAGGGTGTTTTACTTTGGTTCCCAAAGCCATTCTTTCCTTAAGTAATACTACAAATCTGTATACATTTTTACAACTGAAATATATTTTTAGAAGTCATTTATCTTATTTATTCTACTGTACAATTCTCAACTATGTTATCTTAAGTATACGTTTAAAAATTTCCTCAGGTTCTTTCTCTTCTACTCATTATAAGAAAGTCATGTCTAAACATCTACTTCTAAAAATATATACATACAAGGCTAACCTGTAATGCATAGAGGCACACATTCCAGTGATAAAACCATAAAAAGAAAACACAAGGACGCTATTACTGGAAAAGTCAGGACAATGGTCCCTTCTTTTTTTTTTTTTTTAATAAAGATCACCATATTGATCAGGCTGGTCTCGAACTCCTGACCTCAGGTGATCCACCCACCTCAGCCTCCCAAAGTTCTGGGATTACAGGCGTGAGCCACCGCACCCAGCTAATGGTCCCTTCTTGACAGGAGAGAGGGACTGTCACTGGGATGGCACACAGGGAAGGAGTTCTTAGGTTGGCAGGGCAGAGTTTTGTTTCTGGACCTGGACAGTGTTCATTTTATAATCCATTAAGGCATACATTTGATTGTTTTTGTATGTGCTTATTTTATAATAAAATATGTTTAAAACAAAAAGCTTTTTATTTAACATTGCTTCCTCATTCATGAGAACATGACACATTAGACAAATAAACACTTTTCTTAGCTCAAGGAATATCAAATTCTTGTTTGAAATATGTGGCTCACAGAGGAAATCTTTACACATTTGCAGTTTCCAAGCAACAACTTACATCCTAATTTTCATCTAGCCCAGACAGACGTCAACATGGCTGCAGCTAAAATGTAGGGCCACAGACACTCTTGTTCATGAGACTGATCTTAAGAAGGCAGATTCACTTGAGAGGAAATGACCCTGTGGTACTCTGTTGCTGATATTCCAAAGAAAAATCTATTTGCTGTCACTTAATAGTAATGTGGCATATAAACTATCCATTTAATAATTACGCAGCTTTTTTTGAGACGGAGTCTTGCTGTGTTGCCCAGGCTGGAGTGCAATGGTGCAACCTCGGCTCAGTAAAACCTCTGTCTCCCGGGTTCAAGACATTCTCCTGCCTCAGCCTCCCGAGTAGCTGGGATTACAGGTGCCCACCACCATGCCTGGCTAATTTTTTTGTATTTTTAGTAGAGATGGGGTTTCGCCATGTTGTTCAGGCTGGTCTTGAACTCCTGACCCCAGGTGATCTGCCTGCCTCAGCCTCCCAAAGTGCTGGGATTACAGGTGTGAGCCACTGTGCCCAGCTTTAAGATTAAGACTAAGACATACATTTAAGACTTTAACGCTAAATTTAAGACTAAGACTTAAGTTTCAGAACTTAAGTTTATTAGTAAGCTTATGAAAGCTTAAAAAGACCTTAGTAAAGCCAGGAATAGTGGCGTACACCTATAATCCCAGCTACTCAGGAGACTGAGGCAGGAGGATCAATTGAGCCAAGCAGTTTGAGACCAGCCTGGGAAACACAGTGAGACCCTATCTCTAAAGAAATATAAAAAAATACATTAATAAAAAACCAGCAGGTAAACCCAATGCTGTGACTGTCAGTTAATCTTGGTGTCAATCTACTGCAGAAGCTGCAGCATGACTGCAAAACCAGCAGGTCGCTCTTTTAACATCATTTGCTCTAGTGGGATTGCTTCCTCCAGCTTGACAATGGGAAAAAAAATTGTTATTTAAGTATGCACCGAGGCTGGCGTGGTGGCTCATGCCAGTAATCCCGCACTGGGAGGCTGAGGTGGGTGTATCACCTGAGGTCAGGAGTTCAAGACCAGCCTGGCTGACATGGTGAAACCCAGTTTCTACTAAAAATACAAAAAATTAGTCGGGCATGGTGGTGCATGCCTGTAATCCCAACTACTCAAGAGGCTGAGGCAGGAGAATAGCTTGAACCCAGGAGGCAGAAGTTGCAGTGAGCTGAGATTGTGCCACTGCACTCCAGCTTGGGCAACGAGAACGAAACTCTGTCTCAAAAACTAATAATAATCATCATCATCAAAATAGAAAATGCTGTGACATATCATTTCCATTTTAAAGCTGGAAAATTCAGCTCCAAAGTCTGCCAAGGCTTTGGGTGACAGTGATGTATGGAGTAGGTTTGTAACAAATGGACACTCTAGTGACAGATACTGACAGCAGGGTATGCTGCGTGTATGTGGGGGCGGAGGGTATATAGAAAATCTCTTTACCTTCTGCTTAATTTTGCTGTTAACCTAAAACTGCTCTAAAAAATAAAATCTATAAAAAAAAAAAAAAAAAGGTCTGCCAAGGAACGCATTACTCAAAAGTGACAGAGCTAGGACTTGGGCCCAGACATAGCTATGAAAGCTCTTCCCCTTCCACTGGAAAATCAGCACATGGCTTTTTAGACAAAAGCATAGTCCATGGTCCACAGTAAAGGGTACTGGCTAACACTTCTATTTTGCAATTAAAAAAAATAACCTTCCCTAAAATATTTTTCACTGTCTGTTTTGGGAGAATCAAAAAACAAACTCCTCTATGCCCAACCCAAGAAAGCGGAATATAAACTTAGTACTTCACTACACTTGTCTAACAGGAAAGTCCACTGCAGCTTTGGGAACAAACTTCACTGCTGATGACGTTCAACTGGAAGTCTTCCTCAGTCCCTTGACCCTGGCTGCATCACCTCGTTACTGCAGTAGAGCAAGAGATGGATCCTTTTTATTCCCTTTCTAAGCATTACTAACTTTTGGAACGAGGAACTGTGAGGAAGCAGACAAAAATGTCAAGACCTGTTCTGTAAAGGCAGGCCTTCAAAGGGCTAATGAGAAATGGCTGGCTGGGCAGGTGGGCAGGCCAGCAGGGCTTATACACCCCTCCTCAGAACACTGCTACGGTGTTGTCTGAAGGCAACGTGGCCCAAGCATCACAGAAACCATGCTTGGCACCAGAAGCTTGGGGAAAAGGGTGCTGCAGAACTCATCTGCACACACTTCAGCAGGTGCTTCAGGCCAGCTGTGTCACTTGCACACAGCTGACCACTGAGGAGGATCCATATTCGGGCAACGTTATCCCTCAAACACCAGGAGGGTCAGTCAACAACTCAAGAACCTCTAATGATGGAAGGGCGCTTACTGACACAGAAAGTCATCTACCAAGCTGTAATTTTAAAAAGACAAAATAAAAAGGCAGGCATTAATGGGGAACAAGAAAGGAGGCAGCAGCAGCTGGGGATGGTGGAAATTCAGGGCCAGCACACTTAGGTTGCAATTTCAACTCTGCAGTTACAAACTCAGTCATGGCACCACTCCCGGCCCCAGCTTTTTCACCTGGAAAATGACAGGGAAAGGGAAGGGGTAATCAGATATTTTTCAGTTCTAAGAATCCATGATTCTGTGGAAAGGCAGCTCAATGTGAGAGAGAATAAATGGAAAGAAAATGTGTTCTTGATTCCTACTAATTTATAGTCTTTGGTAGCTAAATATTAAATATACCTCATAAAATCATGTTATCACAATCTTCCTATCTGAGCATAATGCAATCGTGGCTAAATGTGTGCAAGAAAAGGAAGGTCACTTTCAGACAAATTCAACAACATAGTATATACCCAGGGTGACTGTTCCAAAGAGATTTCTTTGTACATAACCAGTACTTGCAAACCTTACTTTTACTCCCTAGGTTATATTTTTTAGTTGCCTGAACACTAAACAGATGTATTATTTCTTTTAGAGTGTATTTTAGATCCTCTACAACCTGGTATTCTGATTTTATGTTAAGCAAAATTCTATAAACTGAAAAATAGAAGTTTTAAGAGCTGAAGTGAATCTGGATAACTGATTCTCAATACTTTTGTGAGGGGTGGTATGAAGCCATCCAATTTAACATCAGAATCTTTACAGGAAAAAAAGCAAAATCTGTACATGCAGCTTTGGTGTGAAAGTGAATAAAAGGTGCAAAACCAGGTGCATGGCATGCTAACTTCTGTTAAAAGAAGAAGAAAACATATATATTGTTTTTGGTAATGATGAGGTCTCACTAGGTTGTACAGGCTGATCTCGAACTCCCAGGCTCAAGTTGATCCCACTGCTTTAGCCTCCCAAAGTGATATGTATTTGTTTATATTTTTAAAAAATAGAGCTTAAACCAAAAACTAATGAAAATGGTTACCTATAAGGGAGGAAGTGAAAAGCGTAAACAATGTTGGAAACTGTATTTCCTTCAGCACAGGGTGTTTGGTAGTTTTGACATGGGAACTTCATAAGTGGTTTCATGTAATTAGAAAGCAAAATTAAATCAGTATTTTAGAAAAGCAAGTCCTAAAAACCCAAATAAAATGAAACAAATGGTCTTAACTACAAATCAAGACATCAGCTAAACTAAAGGAAATTACTTCAGGTGACTTTAAAGCCCAGTGACTTCATTATACATCACCAGTAAAATATATCCTAAGGAATAAAAGGACTACAAAGAAATCCTACAGGATAAATGTCCTCGTCTCTTTGATAAATGACAACAAAAAAAAGGAAACAGTGCATGTATGTGTGTAAATACAACCTGCTAAAGCATGTTATCTATATGGTATGTTATCAAATGCTATATGGACTTTATTTGAATCCTGAATCAAATATTTACAGATCAGAGAAACGTGAATCCTAATTAAATATTAGATTATATTAAGAGGTTAATATTATTTTCTAGTGCTTTAGTGGTACTGTGGGTACATGAAAGAGGAAAAAGTTCCTCTCAGAGATGCATACTAAAGTTTTTACGGATAAAATGAAATAATATCTAGCATTTACTTTAAAATAATCCAATGAGTTGGGGATCAGTGGAGGTGGGTATAGGAAAAAAAGACTGTCCATGTGTTGATTATTAAAGCTAGATACATGGGCTTTGATATATTATTTTCTCTACTTTTGTGAATGTTTGGAATTTTCCACAAGTCAAAACAAAAAACAAATCTAGCAGTAATTTTTGATGTACATAAGGATTCAAGGAATCCTTGCAAGAGTTCAAGGTGAGAGAGAGGAAGAGAGAAGCTCCTACTTTATGAAATCCTGGCCCAGTCTCTACTTTCCATAAGAAAATATAGCCTAGAAAACGAGGCTGCTTGCTCAAGGCCAGAGACCTGATTTGTGCAGGGGTGAGACTAATATCCGGCACGGCCCCCAGTTCAACAGACTACAATGCAAATTCTCCAAGATTAAAAAACATGAGACTGTATTTACAGGGATCATTTCTACAGTTCATTACCAGAGAAGTTTATTTGAGCATGTAGAGCAAAAAAGATATATTAAAAATGACTGTGTTGGGGAGAGAGAGCATGGAGAGAAATGCCAGATATAGGTGATGGGGAGGAAGGCAGCAAATCACACTGCCATGTGTATACCTATGCAACAATCTTGCATGTTCTTCACATGTACCCCAAAACCTAAAATGCAATTAAAAAAATGATTGTGAAGGAATTGTCACAAAAAAACGAAAAGTATTAAAAACAAACCAAAAAATTTGATTTAAAGAATTGTAAATCCTAAAGACAAAGACACAAGAGTAAGCAAGAAAAAAAAAAAAGCTGTAAATCCATGCATTATGAGTCGCTCTTTCCTTTATCACTTCCATTTTATTTGTTACTACATTTTCCATGAAAATTCCCACCTCTTTATATCTTCTATTTTCTTGGCAAGACTTTCTGTACTTCCATCTGTTTCAAGAGTAGCTTTACTTCTTGGACTATTTTAATAATAAGGGCTTTATAATTTTTTTTTTAAACTGTAGCCTTAACAAATTTCCACAAACTTAGCAGCTTAAAATAACAGCCTTTTATTATCTCACAGTGTCTATGGGTTAGACGTTTGGGTGTAATGTGACTCACCAGAATTCTCTGCTTAGGGTCACAAAAGGTCTAAGTCAAGGTGTCAGCTGACCTGGGGTCTTACCTGGATTTTCTAGGGGGAGAATACACTCACAGAGTCATTCAAGTCTGTGTGGGTATAGGCCTGAGTCCCTAGTTCTTACTGGCTGTCAACTGTTGGTCATTCTCATTCCTTGGCTCATGGCCCCTTGCATCTTCCATGCCAGAAATGTTACGCTGAAAACTTCTTACACTTCCAGTCTACCTGCCTTCCCCCATCTACTATCAGCTGGAGGAAGATCCCTACTTTTAAAGGCTCATATAATTACATAAGCCCACCCGGATAATCTAGACAACTAATCCAGGCTAGTTGATTTATACCCTTCATTACATCTGCAATGTGCTTTTGCCAAGTATGTCATATATTCCCAGGATGAAGAACACTAGGAGGTCAGGGGCATGGAGGCCACAAATCAAGTCTATCAGAGAATTCCAACATAGGCACCAGCTCAGCTTTAGTGTCTTTTTTCACCAGTTGCTATTTTCCCGGTTCTGCACATGTTGAGTACATTTTGCATTGTATCCTGAACATTTTTAACATGCTCTTAGAGACTCTTGATCTTGTTTGATTCCTATGAGGAATGCCAGTATTTTTGTTGGGCAGGCACTGGTCTGGCTGGATTCAGTCCCCAAGTCCCGACCAGCCTTCTACAGAACATGGTCTCGGCGTCACTTTCGCTTTCAAAGCCTTTGCAGTGTTCCTCAGCAATGTCCTGCAGGTACCCTACTTGCCTAGTGGCCAGCCTGCCTCCCAGGCAATGGTCTATTCCATAGTTGAGTTCTCAAAGTCTTTGGCAACCTGTTCTGGGTCACATCACAAGTACACAGCTCAGTGTTGAGCCTGTAAGTTAACTAACAACTTTATGGGGTCACTTTCCTGAGCTCTTCCCTCTCTGGAATCTCCCTTTCCAGTTACCTGGGATCCCCTTTTGAGACTCCCACCAGAAACTTACTGCTTTAATTACCCCGTTTAGCCACACACTTCTTGTACCTGCATCTTGCCTGGGACTGAGCTGCAGGAGGGAAGAGAATAAAAAGGCAATTGGAGTTTTCCCCCCCATTCCCTCAGAGTTTTAGGTGTGTTCACACACTCCTGCCACTGCAGGACTGACTGGAGGAGAGGGAGCAAGAGGGGAAAAAAATGATGCCTTTCTCCCATTTTCTGTCTCTGTAGCTCCTCCTGTTCACACCAGGTACCCGCCTCCAGGTTTTGGACAGCCTGAGTCCAGAGTAGGGGATGCTGAAGAGAAGACAGGAAACTTACTACTGATGCAAAGTCGTTCTTCAAATTCTGGCCTTCACCCCCCATCCACCTGTTACCATTTACTTGTCGGTGTCCTCAACAGCTGCTCCAAGCACATGTCGAGATCTTAGCCATAGCGAGTGGGAGAGGCAGGATGGAGTATGCTCCCTCCACCTCCCAGAACCACAGCTCCACATCCATGCATTTTAAAACGCATTTATGGTGGTTATCATAGGGAGGCATAAGAGGATTTTTATTTTCTTCTTCCTAATTTTCTGTATTTGTCAAATGGCCTACCGTGATGAGTATACATTATCTTCAAAGTCAGATGGTTTCTCTGCAGACTCCTGCAGAAGTACCACCGGCTTTAAACACTCTCCAGGTTTCCATGTCTTGTTCAGATACCGGCACTTGTTTCCCGACATCCACCTTACTGTCTACGCACTAACAAAGCAACTGAGATTTTCACCATAAAGTCGGGGCTGGGCACAATGACTCAAGCCTGTGATACCAGAACTTTGGAAGGCTGAGGCGGGTGGACCACTTGAGGTCAGGAGTTTGAGACCAGCCTGGCGAAGACTGTGAAACCCTGTCTCTACTAAAAATACAAAAAAATTAGCCAGGTGTGGTGGCGTGTGCCTGTAATTCCAGCTACTTGGGAGGCTGAGGCAGGAGAACTGCTTGAACATGGGAGGTGGAGGTTGCAGTGAGCCAAGATTGCACCACTGCACTCCTGTCTGGGTTACAGAGTGAGACTCTGAAAAAAAAAATCATAAAGGGGACAAGAGATATAATAAAGCCTAATAATTTAAACAATTTCTAATATTAGTTCCTCCTTCCCAAACACATTCCCACTAACTCCTGGAAGACACACTTAGCACCCTCACCCCACATTCCCCTACTGGGTTATTTAGCATCAAGTAAGGGACCAGGAAACTGTCCCCACAAAGGCAGTTTGATGACAGAGCTAGTCTGGCTCAGGTTTCTGGGCCCTCACTTGCACCAACTTCTTCCAAGGTCCTGAGAAAGGCCCTAAGCACAATGTCCCTATGGTCATATGCTTTTGTAAAATTTATCCCCAAAATATTCTAATTGCAATTAATTAAGACTAATGCCTTTTCCCACTGCAACAGAGGAACTCTGCCTCTGTTCCTCTTCCCCTTCATGTCAGGTGGCTTGGGAGGGGTTGTTGGCATTTTTGAGATCCACCTAAGTTACATTAAGTTAGAGACATTTAGTTTGGGTTTAACGGACACATTATGCTGTTTATAGTTACGTCTGCCCCACCCAGGCTGGAGTGCAGTGGCACAATCTTGGCTCACTGCAACCTCTGCCTCCCTGCAACCTCCACCTCCCACATTCAAGCGATTCTCCTGCCTCAGCCTCCCAAGTAGCTGTGATTACAGGCACATGCCACCACACCCGGCTAATTTTTTGCATTTTTAGTAAAAATTTAGGTGTATTTTTAGTGTAAACTTTAGTGCAAACTTAGGTGATTACCAGCAATCTCAATGCAGGTATTGCTTCTAGAAATACTGCTATTGCCCACTGTGTTGGTTCACCAGGGCTTTTATGCAATGAAGGTGAAGGGCCAGGGATCCTGTGGCAATGTGAATAGGTCCAATGGGACCTGGCTCAGGGAAGTGTGTGGGCAGTAGAAAGGAAACACGGTTTGAAACAGGGGGAACCAGATATTCATATGTGGGGGATTTACCATCAGACGTGCTAAAATATAAGAGTTCAGTTATCAGAAAAATAATCAATATTGCAGTACAATTATGTATGCCTTAGATGTGTTCTTTTCTTTTTTTGAATGGAATTTTGCAAAACAGGATTTACCTGAACACCTGTTTTTCTGGGACACCATCCTGTAGCAGTATTAGAAACAGCAAATATGTCTATATGCAAAATAGTAAGTTTTATGTACCCTACTGACAATAAAAATTTATCAACTGTGCTAGAGGAATCATGAAGTTCTTTCTATACTCTGCCATATGAAAAGATGATTAAAAAGTACAGAAACGAAAATATCACACAGGTGTGTTAGATCATTAACAAATGTTATTTTTCCCAATTTAGCCATTTGCATATTATTGATCAGCTTTTTCAAATTTGTTACTTTCTCATTCTAAATATTCACGTAAATTAATTTTTGTTTGTAACTTTGTATTCTTTTTCTTAAAATATTCTCCCCTTCCCCACATTGTATACTTTCAACCTCCATAAAACCTGGCATCTGCCTCTGCCTCAGATGAAATTTGATTAATTCATTCAAATATTTATTGAGTTCTATTCTGTTTCAGGCAAGTCTAAATGCTTAGGGATACAGGAGTTTGTAAGAGAGAAAAATCTCCCCCTATACAGTGGACAAATACAAACAAGACTATTAAATGGTGATTAAGTGCCTTGGAGAGAGTAAAGTGAGGATGGTAGAGAGGAAGTTGGCAGG
This sequence comes from Sapajus apella, assembly GCF_009761245.1. Lineage (NCBI taxonomy): Eukaryota > Metazoa > Chordata > Mammalia > Primates > Cebidae > Sapajus > Sapajus apella. The sequence goes on from NW_022437134.1 coordinate 505,329, forward strand.
TGGAGGGCACCAGGGGTGAGGCTTCATCCAGATGACAAGATCTAAAACAAGGCCTCAAGAATGCTGTGGTACACATTACAACAGCGACTGTGTCCTGTGTGACCACTACTATAAGGAGATGCAGGTCAAACCCTTCACTTAGGCCATCTCATTTAATCACAATAGCCATCTGCAGCTGGCATCAAGGAATTCAGGCTCAGAAAGGTTAGTGACTTGTTAGCAGTCACTCAGCTCCACAAGCAGCCTCAGCCCCATCGTGACTCCATGGGGTGCACAGGGCACACAAAGATGGAGAGGTTTAATTCAGAAAGGGAGACAAGTGAGAAAGTGACCAGTACTACCTGCCCACTGCAGTCACAGAGCAGGAAGGGGCAGCAGCACTTGCTAGCCTGACCTGGAGCAGTTTCCCGCACAGGGGAACAGGAGACCAGGAGGACAAAGGGCATAGTGTGTGCACAGGCAGGGCACTATAGAAATTGCAGAAGCAGCTGGGAAAGGATGAGCAGACACCTGAGGGGAGGCGGAAAGGTGGCCTGGGTTGTGCTGTACAAGTTCTAGTGGGCCAACTGGATGTAATCCCATACCTAAGTAGGTTTTGCAGCCTGGATAGGACATGACCAAATTTTCGTTTTGGGAAGCAATCAGGAGGACGGGCTGGGAGGGGATAGATGGGATTAAGGAAGATTCATCACTGCATCCTACAACATTATAGGGCCTTATTGTTTTTGTATTTTAAAATGGCAAAACCAAAACACCAGTTTAGGGAAAAACAATTCATGACTCTTAAAACCACTTACATCGCTCTAACTACCCTCCTGATCCTGCTCACACCCTCACGTATTTTTACAACACTATAATTGCTGTGAACACACCTTTTCGACTTTTTGGTTAAGGCACATTTTAAAGCATATTTCCATGGATCAAAATGGTTCAAATTTTGCTTGGATGGGAGGATGGGATTCAGTTTGCTGAAGCATGTTTACTTGCTATGGAGTACTCTACCATACTGATACAACAAGTTTTATCAGATTGTTTTGAAAACTGTGATTTCAAAATCAAAATCTTTATCACATGCTGCTAGTTACTTTCCAAAAAGATTAGACCAATTTACAGAATCACTGTCAACTAAACTCTCCCCAGAAAATCACCAAACACTGGGCTTTATCGTACTGTTTTGTAGGATCCTCAACTTTTCAACTCCCTGTGGCATTGACAAATACACTACGGTCAAAGGACTCTATATTCTGATCTCAGAGAACATGACTGGAATTACCTCAGCTCAGCACCCAACAGTACAATGGGGTTTTGCCTGCATATCTAGCACTATGCTGTGTTTATGAAGTTCATGACGCACTGAGCAAAGGGGAAGCTGGCAAGCTGATATGAAAGTGGGTGAAGGAAAAATGAGAACAAAACTGAAAGGGTAAGCAGCAGTAAGAAAAATCTGTTACTGTCTGAATATAGAAGAGGTATTGATGTGACTAGAAGCAGGGGTGTTTGGAAAGGAAGGAAGCAACTGAATTCCTTGGGCCAAATGGATTTAAATGAGCCCACATGGAATTGACCATGCACTGATCTTTGCTTTGGCAATCCAGTTCAAATCATTCCCTCCACGCAGAATAAATATGCTTAATTATTGCCTAATTTTCTCTCAACTGTTCTTTGTAAATATTCAGGGTTAGCTCGTTCTACTTTCCACTCAGATTATTTGTTCACCTGATAATAATAATGGCTAACATTATTAAGCACTTACCTTGTGCCAGGCACCTTGTTAACAGCTTTTATTTTGGCCAGGTGTAGTGGCTCATGCCTGTAATCCCAGCACTTTGGGAGGCCCAGGCAGGCGGATCACGAGGTCAGGAGTTCCGACTAGCCTGACCAACATGGTGGAACCCTGTCTCTACTAAAAATACAAAAATTAGCTGGGCATGGTAGAGCTCGCCTGTAATCCTAGCTACTCAGGAGGCTGAGGCAGGAGAATCGCTTGAACCAGGGAGGTGGAGGTTGCAGTGAGTCGAGATTGTGCCACTGCACTCCAGCTGGGTGACAGAGCAAGCCTCCATATCAAAAAAAAAAAGAAATAAAAAGAAAAGAAAAACAATTTTATTATTTTTAAATTATTATTATTTTTTTAAGATGGAGTCTCACACTGTTGCCCAGGCTATAGTGCAGTGGCATGATCTCCGTCTCGGCCTCCCAAAGTGCTGGGATTACAGGCTTGAGCCACTACGCCCGGCCAATTTTTAAACTTTTTTTGAGACAGGGTCTCGCTCTGGCACCCAGGCTGGAGTACAGTGGCATGATCTTGGCTCACTGCAATCTCGGCCTCCCGGGTTCAAGTGATTTTCGTGCCTCAGCCTCTCGAGTGGCTGTGATTACAGGCATGTGCCACCATGCCCAGCTAATTTTTGTATTTTGTATTTTTAATAGAGTAGTTTTACCTACTCTATTAAAATGTTGGCCAGGCTGGTCTCGAACCGCTGAGCTCAAGAAATCTGCCTGCCTCGGCCTCCCAAAGTTCTGGGATTACAGCCACTGTGCCTGGCCAAGGTAAATAAATTTTAAACCCATTTTTTTGAATAAGGAACCTGAGGCAAAGGTAAATGAATATACCTTACATCAACTTCCTCTTTGGGAAAGGAATTAGTATAGAAGGAACCTGGAAATCTACTAACAACTGATAGTCCTGTAGTAAATAAGCCAGCAAACTTCTGCAGTCCGGGAAACTGCATCATCAGCATTTAGCTTGTTAATAGTGAACCATCTAATGCGAACCTGCAGTAAGGATAGGGGACACGAGAAGTACAGATGGTATCTGCAAAACCTTAGGTGTTAACCCTAAGCCAGTCATTCCACCTCTCTCAACCTCCCTTCCCTCTACTTTAAAACGGGGCTGTGCAACTTGATCATGTCTCTGAAGAGTTTTGGAAAACTGAATAAATAATGAGCTTGAAGTGCTTTACAAACTTTTAAAGACTTCAAAAAAAAAAATCTTTCAATAAGCAACAGATGTAGAACATTTAAATTCTATTTGGCCTACAAGTAAAGGTGACTCCATTCTTCCCTACCTCAAATGTCCTCTCCCATCTCTCTGGTACTGAGAAAATCTGTGTCGCCAGTTATAAGGCAATCTACACAAGACCAACGCGCTAACCCACTGCCACCTCAGGGTTATCAAACATTTCCACACTGGCACAGCCAAAAATACCCCACAAACCCAGAGAGAAAAATCACCCTTTAAAGATTTGGCCTTGGGTTTTAAATCTGGCCATCCTTTTTTTTTTTTTTAACACTATGTATCCACAATCTTTCCTTCAATGCTGCCTCGTTCTAATTTCTGTTTTTCACATCCATTAGTGGCACATGATAGGCCAGAGGTTGCTGCCACAGCGTAACGGAAAAGGTGCCTCGAATCTGGGTGTGCAACGCACTGGGCCATATTCTGGTCCCCAGTTTTCATGGGTTCCCTCAGTAGGCTACCCACTGGCTTAGGAGCATTTCTAGCCCTTAGTGGAGTAAAAATATTAACACCTAACACTTGATTCCCACCTTTAAGATACAATTTAAAGAAAGGCTGAAAAGGCAAACGGCTCAAAGTGCCTCCACCAGGCACCTCCAGGCCCACGCCGAGGGGGTCCCTACGGCCCACTGTAGGTACCCTCCGGGGTGGGACACTCCCCGGCCCACCGCCCCGCTGGCTTCCACGGAGCACCCCAGCCAACCCGGGAGTCCACGCGGGACACTCCCCGGCCCACAGCCCCGCCGGCCTCCACGGGGCACCCCAGCCAACCCGGGAGTCCACGCGGGACACTCCCCGGCACACAGCCCCGCCGGCCCCCACGGGGCAGGCTCCCCACAGACGGACGCTCCTCTAACCCGGCGCGCCGGGAGCCGCAGCCGCCTCACGAAGGCCTCAGACGCCGGGCGGGACCGTCTCTGGCGGACCTCGGCCTCGGCGCCCTTTCCGCCTGGACCTCTCGCCTCGGGCCTCGGGGCTTCGCCACCCACCCGGAGAGGCCCAGCCCGGCCCAGCGCGCCCAGGCCGCTCCACGTCCTCACCCTCGCTCTCTCGGCCGCCCGCAGCGTCCTCACCCGCCAGCCCGGCCTCCGCAGTCGCCAACAGCGGCCTCCACACTGGCGTCGGCGTCGCAGGCTCGGGACTGCCCAAGCAGCCCCCGCGCCCCGCCCTGGGCCCCGCCCCCCGCCGCGGACGCGCCGTCGATTGGCCTGCGGGGCGCCGGGGCGGAGCCTCTCCAGCCGGGCGGCCTAAACGGGCAAGACCGAGTTCTGATTGGTGAACGGACGGAGAAGGGGCGGGACCAGTCGGGCGTGACACAGAGTGTAAATCTGTGCAGAGCTCGGCTCGTGGGGCGGGCGTCGGCTGGCCGGGCGGGGCTACGTCCCGGGCGAGGCCTAGGCTCGCTGGGCGGGGCTAGATCTTGGGCGGGGCAGCGGCCGGCCGGGCGGGTTACGTCCTGGGCGGGGCCCCGGCTCGCTGGGCGGGGCTGGGCTTAGCCTGGACCTTGGCGGCTCTCCTTGCACTGCGTCACTGGCCGCCAGCCTCCTCCTTACCCGCACCCACTGCATCCCTCATGGGGCTACACGGACCGAAGGGGATCATCGAAGGATTGCGCGAGGGTGTGCTAAGGCTGAGACAGGCTGCTCCGTGGAGGCGGCCAGGGCAGTTTTGCGGTCTCCCTCTCGCCGAGAGACCCCCCACCAGAGAATGGAAACCTGACTCGCTGTAGCACTTTCCCTCCCTCTTGAAAGGTTGATTCAACTATGCGTTCAAGACCCTACCCAACGTGCCCTCCTAGCCCAGCCCTGGCACCCACTGTCACTGCGCGGCTGTCGAGGAAATAATTAAATCCTGCAAACACCGGGCACTTATGAGACTTCTGTGGTGCTGTGGATTCCAGAGTGAAGCCTGACCCTTCGTTTCCCAAAAGCCCAAGCAGGAGAAAAGTTGGCTGAGGGGAACCTCCGCTTCTCCTGAGGCAACTTTGGGGGGTCTGAGACCCGGGCACACCAAGACTGGGCTCAGCACTGTGGCGTGCTCCCCCCATGTCACCCACCTCTGGGGCTCTTCCTCTAACCAGCCCCCAGTGACATCATCAGGCCCACAGTGGTGCACACAGAGGACTCTCGCAGACGGGCAGGGCAGGTGGGGATACTGCAGGTGTGAGCCTGGCATGCTGCAGGGTGTGTGCCGGTGACCTGAGACTGTTAACTGAGGAACTAGAGAAAGCAAGAGTTTCACTACCCAGGGTCTATAAGGAGGAAGCTCAGGAAGCTCTAGCAAGGTAAAAAGGGCCCAGGTGGTCCTGGGATGGTCAGTCCAGCGGGCAGCAAGAAGGCTAGAGGACTTGGGGTTTAGGCGTCCAGCCAGATCAGGCTTAGAAGTTCCGGTTTCCAGTTTCTTTTACTCAAGTGGTAGAGCCTACTTAGGCTATCTAGTCTTGAAAATGTACAGATTTGAAATTTCTTCTTATATTTCATTCACTTGTATTTCCAGGAATTCAGTAGTTGCTATCCATGCATTCTTTTCTCACTATATTTTCTAATTAGGAAATACCTATCACTGACCTCTTGGTGTTGATTTTCACCAGATGTCTTGCACTTTCTAAGTAGATGATCTGATCACCTGTAAATAATTCCTTTCCAATCTTTTTTGCTATCTTTTGGGCTGGATCTCCAATACGTACAAAGTTGTTCAGTACTGATGCTATTGATGCAAGTAATTTTCCCTTATTTTATACACACGTTGTCAAAGCTTTGAATTTTCCCAGAAAACCTCACAACTTTCCCTTGCAAATAACCGAAATACTCATTTAACATCTAAACAATAGTGCTTTATTGATAAAAGATTAGTTTAAATGGATACAAAATTGCTGTGTAAAATAAGTGTTTTGAAAATACATTTCTATAGGTAGAGACGATCTCTTAGTAAAAGAGCAGTTATCTATTATCAAAAGTATATCTTAAGGTTTGGGTAGTACCACAAAAGGTGGTCAGAGGTGCAGCCCTGGGCCCCCCTTGTGCACAGCTACTACCAGAGTGCCTGAAGTAGGACTTTCGCACAAACATACATGGGGCTTAATCACTTGCAAATGTTTTTTTTTTTTTTTTTTTTTTTTTTTTTTTTACAGATTTTTCTAGCAAAGTTATTAAATGTCAAAAACTCAAATAATGGACTCTGCATGGATGTACTCTATAAAGTCATGGAACACTTTTTCTTAGTTACCTTCACACAATAAGCTATAACATACGGCTTTTGGCTATTTGCAAGCAACAGTGAAGGAGCAAAGTTAGCAAGAGCACCAGATTATTTTCTGTAGCACACCTTCATAACGAATGTGTAACTGCCTCATTTTATGTTTTCCCCCACAAAAAAACAAAAAACCCTGTCTCATCCTCAGAGTGAGCATTTTCTCCATCTTCCTACACAACCATTGTCTCCTTTCATCTGTCACTTTCTGCAGCTGAATCTCCCAACTTCAGTGTAATTGATTAAAAAAAAAAAAAAAAAGGCAAGCCCTGGAGCATGCCACCGGGAGACACGGGAGGAAAGGTGAGGCTAAGGCCACAGTGCACAGAAAACAGACCAGGTGTGGCTTCGAATGTGCACACCTGCCTACTAGCTATACTACAGACTTGAAATGTCTTCCACTTTGACACGACACATGGTTATTACACAAAATGAATAAAACGACAACGGCTAAAAAAAAAATGAGACAGTCTGCCCACACAAAAATGATTACTGCTATTTTCCTCCCATCAGAAAATCATGCAAAAAAGGAATATTTAAAGGAAACCCAAATCAGGAAAACCTGGTAGGCATCAGAGATCAGGCGTTCAGGGTGCCAAGGCCTTAGGGTGGGAACACTGTTCAATGGCAAGCTGGGCTCCAGGGGCATGCCCACCGACAGACCCCAATTTCCACAGGGGAGGCAGATCTTCTATATCTACAGTTACAGAAAATACACTAAAGTGCGGTATAAAATATAGAAAGGTTGGATTCTGAATAGGTAAACTGCTAATTTTCCTTAAAATTTTTTTTAAAATTTTGGTTAAGAGTTTACTGAATCTCATTTTGTAGGTAAGAATCTTAGTTGTGACTACTCTGATTTTCTCTGTAGCACAGGATAACCAGTATCAGTGGAGATCACGTGGCTTACAGTGAGTTCTCTGCATAGTGGTTTTAAAACGACCTAGCATCAGAATCAAGAGACTTCTTTAAAAGTCACCTCTAAAAAAGCTATTTAAGTGTAAAGATATATCTCATTAGGTAATTCTATTGTTTTATTTGGTTAACAGATAATAAACTCACAGACAAAAGAACAGTACTGAATGATAGCAGCAAAACTGGTTTTAGATGTTGTGTACAAACATAAAAGCAAGGAAGCAGTGTGGTGTGGTAAGCAATGACCCTGCCCCAGGCCAGCGGATCTTTCTACAGCACTAGGCACACACCTCTACCACCCAGGAACATAATGGGTCAATCTGAATGTTCTAGATACAAATCAGGAGTGCTCGAATAGTTAGTCAGTCGTTAAGTCAGTTAAATTAAAGAAATTCAGTATTAACTATACACGCTGATTCTTGGAAGTCAATTCTAACGTTAGTGGTTAGGAAGAAGAAAAGGAAAAGTTCACCTCACAAAATACAGAGTGTAACAGCAATGAAATACATATGTTAAAAGTACCTCATACAAAAAAAAAAAATCAAAACTTTTTAAAAAATTAAATTCTCAGGCACAGGTAAGTTAAAATGTGGATGGCACTCTCCCAAGGATTATGAAAACACACGGCTGGATCACGCATCTGGAATGTTTTCTTTTTTATCCAGGAAAGTGTTTTCTGGAAAAAAGAAAACAAAACATATGTAAGTGGGAGTGAGGCAATGTTGGCCGTGCTGATCATTAACAGCTCTACTTTTCTCCGGGGCATAAACTGAGCAAACAGGAGGGTTTACATGACCACAGAGTTAATGAAATCAAAACACCACTTATGAGGCTCATGGAGACTGGAAATGCTGCAAAACTAAAAAGTATACAGAAATAAAATTTTATCTATCTAAAAGCAAAATTTTCATTCCATAAAGGTTGGAAGCCAGAAGCTCAGAGAAAATGAGCAAACAGCTATCACTGCCTCCTGCTTCAAATGAGCTGCATCCCTGAGGCCCCCTTGTCTCTTTCCACTGCACCCTGACTTCCCCAGTCACATGGCATGTCTGCTTATACAGGATCAGCCTCTACAGTCAGCAGGCCACTGTTTAAAAGTTATATGATCAGCAGCAAATCATTTTAAACTCTTGGAGCCGCAACTATTTCCTTATGAGTAAAGCTCAACTCAGCACAAACCCTCAGGACTATCCTAAGGTGTCAATGTGATGATGAAAGGAAAGCAAGCAACTTGGACCCGGCTGAGGGTGACACGGACGCCTTCCTTACAGTATCTTATTAAACTGTACGCATGTGTTTGTGTGCATTTTGCGTCAATATTGTATTTCACAATGAGCATCTTTCCCAGTAAGCTGCACGAGGGTTTGGTGACTGAGGCTCCAGCAAGGCACTCTGGGTCCTTCCTCAGTCACCTATCCACATGCCATGGAGGCCTCTAGACTCCCTGCCTTCTGCCCAACCCTAACCCTGCCATGTGTCGGTGAAGGCTCAAGCCCACTCCCTGTTTTCATGAACACCCTCATGCTTCCAGAATGAGGTGCTCGAATTGTGGAGACCTTCTATCAAATCCCCAGTGTCTGATCCTCATATCTCGGCCAACTCAAACTCTCTTTCAAGCTCTCATCAGGTATCTTGTATAAGGTTTGCCTTTACCCCAGCTCCATGTGACCTGCTCTCTTCTTTGGACTTTTAGGTCGTTACCTGACTTTACCTTTCATGCTTTTCCTCAGGCAAGTGACGGGAGTGGCCAGCTGGACAGACTAGAGAGCCTGCCTGTCCGTAAGATACAGGGTAGTGGGCATGTGCCTTTTCCTGGTCCTGAGTCTCTGTTGTCTGCAGATTTTTTTCAAGCAGGCAGACCAGTATACACCCTGCCAGACATCTACTTGCTAATGACCGTCAGTCGGGACAGAGCTGTCTGAGAAACAGGAGGTCAGCAGTCTCCAGCCAGAAAATCCGTATCTACCTGGCATAACCCTTCCTCCTTGTGCCATCTTTACTTTTAATCTGGACAAGCTGTTTCAGTAACACAATTTTATTCCCTTTAAAGAGTTGTTTTAACGATTAACACATTTCCAATAATACAACTAATAAAAGTATTTTAATACATAATTTCCTTCTAATGTTGATCGTTATTTGCAAACCTGTAAAATAACCTGCAAATGTACCCCAAAAATAAAAGTTGAAATTATTAAAAAAAAAAAAAAAAAAAGAGGTCCCTGGGCAAGATGGCCAAATAGAAACAGCTCCGGTGCACAGCTCCCAGTGAGTTCAATGCAGAAGATGGGTGTGATTTCCACATTTCCAACTGAGGTACCAGGTTCATCTCATTGGGGCTGGTTGGACAGTGGGTGCAGCCCAAGGAAGGTGAGCAGAAGCAGGGTGGGGCGTTGCCTCACTTGGGAAGCACAAGGGACCTGGAGCTCCCTCTCCTAGTCAAGGGAAGCCACCAGGAACTGTTTCCTGCACTCCGGCCCAGATATTGTGCTTTTCTCACGGTCTTCACAGCCTGCAGACCAGGAGATTTCCTCTCGTACCTACACAACAGAGCCCTGGGTTTGCCGCAGAAAACTGGGTGGCCATTTGGGGAGAAACCAAGCTAGTTGCGGCAATTTTTTTTTCATACCCCAGTTTTGTCTCTCGGGTGCCTGAGAACTGTTCACTCCCCTGGAAAGGGGGCTGAGGCCAGGGAGCCAAGTGTTCTGGCTCGGCGGGTCCTACTGCCATGGAGACCAGCAAGCTGAGATCCACTGGCTGGAAATCCAAGCAGCTGGCACAGCAGCCTGGGCCTGACCTAGGCGGTTCGAGCTCCGTAGGGGGAGGGGCGTTTGCCTTTGCTGAGGCTCCTGTAGGCTCCAGTAGGGGTTTGCTTACCCCACAGTGTAAGCAAAGCTGCTGGGAAATCCGAACTGGGCGGAGCCCAACACAGCTCACCAGCTGCAGGCACTGTCTCACTAGATGTTCTTGCTGAGCAGATCATCTCTAAAAAAAGGCAGCAGCCCATCAGGGACTTATAAATAAAGCCCCCACCTTCCTGGGACAGAACATCTGGGAAAAGGGGTGATAATGGGTACAGCTTCAGCAGACCTAAACATCCCTGCCTGGCAGCTCTGAAGAGAGCAGTGGATTTCCCAAAACAGTGTTCGAGCTCTGATAAGGGCTAACTCATTTTATGAGGCCAACATTATCCTGACACCAAAACCTGGCAGACACACAACTAAAAAAGAAAATTTCAGGCCAATATCCCTGATGAACATCAATGTGAAAATCCTCAATAAAACACTGGCAAACCGAATCCAACAGCACATCAAGAAGCTTATCCATCACAATAAAGTCGGCTTCATCCCTGGGATGCAAGGCTGGTTCAACACACGCAAATCAATAAATGTAATTCACCACATAAACAGAACCAAAGACAAAAACCACGATTACCTCAAGAGATGCAGAAAAGGCCTTTGACAAAATTCAACAACCTTTCATATGCTAAAAACTCTCAATAAACTAGGTACTGATGAAACGTACCTCAAAACAATAAGAGCTATTTATGACAAACCCACAGCCAATATCATACTGAATGGGCAAAAACTGAAAGCATTCCCTTTGAAAACTGGCACAAGACAAGAATGCCTTCTCTCACCACTCCTATTCAACACAGTATTGGAAGTTCTGGCCAGGGCAATCAGGCAAGAGAAAGAATAAAGGGTATTCAAGTAGGTGAAGAGGAAGTCAAATTGTGTCTATTTACAGACAACATGATTGCATATTTAGAAGACCCCATTGTCTCAGCCCAAAATCTCCTTAAACTATAAACAACTTCGGCAAAGTCTCAGGATACAAAATCAATGTGAAAAAAATCACAAACATTCCTATACACCAATAACAGACAAAGAAAGAGCCAAATCATGAGTGAGCTCCCATTCACAACTGCTACGAAGAGAATTAAATACCTAAGAATACAACTTCCAAGGGATGTGAAGGACCTCTTCAAGGAGAGGTACAAACCACTGCTCAAGGAAATGAGAGAACACAAACAGATGCTCATGATTAGGAAGAATCTATATCGTGAAAATGGCCATACTGCCCAAAGTAATCTATAGATTCAATGCTATCTCCATCAAGCTACCACCGACTTTCTTCACAGAACTGGGAAAAACCACCTTAAGTTGCATATGGAATCAAAAAAGAGCCCACATAGCCAAGACAACTCTAAGCAAAAATAAAAAAACAAAAAAAACAAAGCTGGAGGCATCAGGCTACCTAACTTCAAACTATGCTACAGGGCTACAGTAACCAGAACAGCATGGTACTGGTACCAAAACAGATATATAGGCCAATGGAACACAACAGAGGCCTCAGAAACAAGGCCACACACCTACAACCATCTGACCTTTGACAAACCTGACAAAAGCAATGGAGAAAGGACTCCCTATTTAATAAGTGGTGCTGGGAAAAGTGGCTAGCCATGTGCAGAAAGCTGAACCTGGACCCCTTCCTTACACCTTGCAAACATTAAATCAAGATGGATTAAACATTTAAACATAAGACCTAAAACCATAAAAACCCTAGAAGAAAACCTAGGCAATACCTTACAGGACATAGGCATGAGCAAAGGCTTCATGACTAAAACACCAAAAGCGATGGCAACAAAAGTCAAAATAGACAAATGGGATCTAATTAAACTGAAGAGCTTCTGTACAGCAAAAGAAACTATCATCAGCATAAACAGGCAACCTACAGAATGGGAGAAAATGTTTGCAGCCCACCCATCTGACAAAGGGCTCATGTTCAGAATCTATAAAGAACTTAAATTTATTGGAAAGAATAACCCCATCAAAAAGTGGGCAAAGGATATGAACAGACACTTCTCAAAAGAAGACATATATGAGGCCAACAAACATGAAAAAATGCTCATCATCACTGGTCATTAGAGAAATGCAAATTAAAACCACATTGAGATACCATGTCGTGCCAGTTAGAATGGCGATCATTAAAAAGTCAGGAGACAATGGATGCTGGAGAGGATCTGGAGAAATAGGAATGCTTTTACACTGTTGGTGGGAGCGTAAATTAGGTCAATCATTGTGGAAGACAGTGTGGCGATTCCTAAAGGATCTAGAACTAGAAACACCATTTGACCCAGCAATCCCATTACAATTCTTTGGGTATATGTCCAAAGAATTATAAATCTTCTATTACAAAGACACATGCACACGTATGTTTACTGCAACACTGTTCACAATAGCAAAGACTTGGAACCAACCCATATGCCCATCAATGATAGACTGGACAAAGAAAATGTGGCACATATACACCACAGAATACTATGGAGCCATAATAAAGGATGAGTTCATGTCCTTTGCAGAGACATGGATGAAGCTGGAAACCATCAACCTTAACAAACTAACACAGGAACAGAAAACCAAACACCACATGTTCTCACTCCTAAGTGGGAGTTGAACAATGAGAACACATGGACACAGGAAGGGAAACATCACACACCAGGACTGTTGGGGGGTGTGGTGGGGGGCCAGGGTAGGGACAGTAGTAGGAGAAATACCTAATGTAGATGACGGGGTGACGGATATGGCCAACCTACATAACAAACCTGCATGTTCTGCACATGTACTACAGAGCTTAAAGTACAATTTAAAAAAAAGAGAAAAATATGAAAAATCTTTACTAGAAAGTAGGTGGCAAAGCAGTGGCTTCTGTTCTTCAGGAGTAAACCTTTCTTGTTTGAGACTAGTGATGGAGTTAATGACAACTTCAAAATGCAAAGCATTGGTAACGCTTGAGGAGGAGCCCGTCATATTTCACACAATATCATGCCGGTAACAACTGCCTGTCTTCCAGGCTCAGGGACACCAGGGCCCGCCTCTGACCTCCCGGAGTGTACATTACCTCACACGTGGTGCCCGAGAGCCCCGCCGTCGCCGTCCCCGCCCTGCATCTGTAGCTGCATCTGCGCCTGCATCCTAGCGATCATCTCCTGCATGCGGCGGAGCTGCGGACACAGTGTACACCGGACACATTACAGGTTTTCGCAGTTTGCTGTCTCAGCATTATTTCTGGGTGTTCCGTGATTCCTAAAATTTCAACTTCTACACTTTCCCAAAACATAACCCAGTTATTATATAAAGGCTTCTTACCAATCAATAATAAGAGCTATTTATGACAAACCCACAGCCAATATCATACTGAATGAGCAAAAAATGGAAGCATTCCCTTTGAAAACCAGCACAAGACAAGGATGCCCTCTCTCACCACTCCTATTTCATATTCCTAAAAGGACCAATAGCTAAAGAGAAAACCAAGTAAATGATACGAATATCCAACCCAAATAAAAAAGAAATTCTCAGTAAACAGTAACAATAACCGAAGAAAGATAACACAATATGAGAAATTTTCTAACCTTAAATAGGGGGAAAGAGACTGATGACAGTGGGAAATGAAACGTAAAGGGGTATGGGAATGAATCAGCTTTTCTGGAGGGCAATGAAGGCCTACCAATGAAAATAATATATATGTGTAAACATATATGTTATTTATTTATTTAAATTTCCCCTTGCGTGTCACATATATAGATTTTTTAAGTGATGGGATCTTGATCTTTTGCCCCGGCTAGACTGCAGTGGAACAATCACAGCTCACTATATCCTCAAACTCCTGGGCTCAGGAGATCCTTCCGCCTCAGCTTCCCAAGTAGCTGGGACTACAGGTGCGTGCTGCCATGCATGGTTAATTATTTTGTCATTTTTTTTGTAGAGATGGAGTCTCACTCTGTTGCCCTAGCTGGTCTTGAATGCCTGGCATCAAGTTATCCTCCTCCTAAAGTGCTGGGACTACAAGTGTGCACAGTGCCTGTCCACAAACAGTGAATGTCAATTCATCTTTATCCTTGTCATTATGCTTTATATGTGTTCAGAAATGCCTCCAGGAAAGCATTATGAAACATTCACCTACATTTTCTTCAGGTAACTTTGTGGTTATTTTTAACATCTAAATATTTGATCATTATTGAATTAATTTGACCAAAGAAGCATTTTCTTTTTGTTTCCAAAAGGCTGGCCCATTATGATCCTATTGTTTACTGAATAATGTGTTTGACTTCCAAAACTCCAGCAAATCTGAATGCCACCTTTACAACAGAGCATATTTCCATATTTATGCTCTACTTACAAAAATCAGGCCGGGCGCGGTAGCTCAAGCCTGTAATCCCAGCACTTTGGGAGGCCGAGGCGGGTGGATCACGAGGTCAAGAGATCCAGACCATCCTGGTCAACATGGTGAAACCCCGTCTCTACTAAAAATACAAAAAATTAGCTGGGCATGGTGGCGCGTGCCTGTAATCCCAGCTACTCAGGAGGCTGAGGCAGGAGAATTGCCTGAACCCAGGAGGCGGAGGTTGCGGTGAGCTGAGGTTGGGCCATTGCACTCCAGCCTGGGTAACAAGAGCGAAACTCCGTCTCAAAAAAAAAAAAAAAAAATCAGTGACATTACTAAATTGCCTCCAAAATGTTTTGGCTAAATATATGAACCATTATGTATGTATGTTTGTACATTATAATATATAAATGGATATATACAGTAATAAAAGTCACATGTATCCTCCTCAACAAATTGAAAAAGAAAAACTAATTACCAGTGACATTTATGGATGAAAAGAAATTGCTTTAGTCATTAAGAATAGTACTTTTTGGCTGGGTGCGGCAGCTAACATCTTTAATCCCAGCACTTTGGGAGGCCAAGGTGGGCAGATCATCTAAGGTCAGGAGTTTAAGACCAGCCTGGCCAACATGGTGACACCTCGTCTTTATTAAAAATACAAAAACTAGCCAGGCATGTAATCCCAGCTACTTGGGAGGCTGAGGCAGGAGAATCGCTTGAACCCGGGAGGCAGAGGTTGCAGTGAGCCGAGATCATGCCACTGCACTCTAGCCTGGACAACAAAGCAAAACTCTGTCTCCAAAAAAAAAAAAAAAAGTACTTTTCTACTTAACTTACCTCAGCTTCCTTTTCCAGCAAGATCTGATCTTTATTCATGTCCTCGTTCTCCACTTTCCTAAGAATTTAAAGAAATCAGAATTATAACACTGTAACAAATAGTTATTTCTGATCCCCCACCCCCAAAATCCTACTTTAAAATTTAAAATGACATGTATTTATCATTTTTCTTTTTTTTTTTTTTTCCATTTTAAATTGAGATAGTGTGTCGCTCTGTTGTCCAGGCTGGAGTGCAGTGACATGATCTCAGCTCACTGCAACCTCCACCTCCTAGGTTCAAGCAATTCTCCCATCGTAGCCTACCAGGCAGCTGGGACTATAGGCGCATGCTGCCATGCCCAGCTAATTTTTTTTATGTTTAGTAGAGACGGAGTTTCGCCATGTTGGCCAGGCTGGTCTTGAACTCCTGCCCTCAAGTAATCTGCTTGCCTTGGAGTCCCAGAGTGCTGGGAATACAGGCGTGAGCCACTGCGCCAGGACTATCATTTTTCTAATTAAAGATATAATGAA
This sequence comes from Sapajus apella, assembly GCF_009761245.1. Lineage (NCBI taxonomy): Eukaryota > Metazoa > Chordata > Mammalia > Primates > Cebidae > Sapajus > Sapajus apella. Next base: position 521,026 of record NW_022437134.1, read on the forward strand.
TAAAAAGGGAACAAAAAGATTAAAAAAAAAAAAAAAGGACAAATAATACTAAATGGAACATTCAAGAGACTTTTCTTACTCTAAGCTTGAGTGACAACACTTGCTTTTACCCACTCAAAAAACAGGTATTATTGGTCAGGTGCAGTGGCTCACACCTGTAACCCCAGCGCTGTGGGAGGCTGAGGTGGGTGGACTACGAGGCCAGGAGATTGAGACTATCCTCGCCAGCATGGTGAAAACCCGTCTCTACTAAAAATACAAAAATTAGCCGGGCGTGGTGGTGGGCTGTAGTCTCAGCTACTCAGGAGGCCGAGGCAGGAGAACTGCTCGAACCAGGGAGTCGGAGGTTGCAGTGAGCCAAGATTATGCCACCACACTCCAGCCTGGGTGACAGATGAGACTCCATCTCACAAAAAAAAAAAGAAAAAGAAAATAGGTATTACCTGAAAAATCTGCTTTAAGTTATTCTTTATGAATACAAATGTAGTCACTGTACTTAAGGAAGGAGCAGAGGCATGCACCACCACACCTGGCTAACTTAAAATAATTTGCTATAAGGCTGGGCGCAGTGGCTCAAGCCTGTAATCCCAGCACTTTGGGAGGCCGAGGCGGGTGGATCACGAGGTCAAGAGATCGAGACCATCCTGGTCAACATGGTGAAACCCCGTCTCTACTAAAACTACAAAAAATTAGCTGGGCATGGTGGCGCGTGCCTGTAGTCCCAGCTACTCAGGAGGCCGAGGCAGGAGGACTGCCTGAACCCAGGAGGCGGAGGTTGTGGTGAGCCGAGATCGCGCCACTGCACTCCAGCCTGGGTAACAAGAGCGAAACTCCGTCTCAAAAAAAAAAAAAAAATAATAATAATAATAATTTGCTATAGAGGTGAGGTCTCCCTATGTTGCCAGGGCTGGTCTCAAACTTCTGGGCTCAAGTGATCCACTTGCCTTGGCCTCCAAGAAAACTTATATAAAAACGTATTAGAATGGTAAAAAACAAAATGTGAGTGAGGGTGGCCGTAGGACTTTGCGAAGATTGACACTGCTTGCTTCAATAGTCACTGGCTGCTTGGAAGCCACTCATCCCGGCCTCACCCTTAACTCGGGCGCTGCACTTTCTTACTGGCAACAAGTCTGTCCTCCTATACAGAGCAATGCTTTTGAAGACGTACTCAACACAAGTCTCTGGCTTTTCCCTCTAAAGTTTTTGTCTGCTTGTTCTGGGATAGGGTCTGGTTCTATTGCCCGGATAAAGTACAGCGGTGCAATTATGGCTCGCTGCATCTCCCAGGCTCAACTGCTCCTCCCAACTCAGCTTCCAGAGTAGCTGGGATTACAGGCCTGTGCCACCATGCCTGACTAAATTCAAATTTTTTTAAATTTTTGTACAGATGGGATTTCATCATGTAATCCCATGGTCTCAAAACTCCTGAGCTGAAGCAATCTACCTGCCTTGGTATCCCAAGGTGCTAGGATTACAGGCATGAGCCACCATGCTGGCCTCAAGTTTTTATGTGGACATCATCAAGGGCACTTTTTCTTTAAAAGGCTAAAAGAACATAATCTGATTAAATTAACAGCTCTTTTATAAACAACTTTTCAGTAGAAAACCAAACCATGTTGCTGAGTGGTCAAGAAGGCTGAGCTAAACACATGGAGAAGGAGGAACATCGTGACTCAGGGTGACACAAAACTGAGGACAAGGCGCAGCGTGATTACCTGCCGCCTCTCTTGAGTCTCTCAGAACGGAAGTTTTCATAATGAAGGTCCTGGGTCACCTCCTGGAGATCCTGCATGTGGGTGCTGAAAGAGAAGAGGAATGCACCAGAATGGCCTCATGCGTTTGACATTCTCATTAGAAAAAAAATCACCCATCAAGTACATAGAAGAAACAGCAGTAATTACAATAACTTGGTAAACTGTACATAAAGCTGTTGGGATTTCAGGATAAGGAGTACAGCCGTGGAAGTGTCTAGTGAGATGTAGCTCTGCCTTTCTTCCCCAGTAAATGACATACACAAACACAGGTCTGGACTGAGTCTCTCAGGGGGATTTCTGCCAGAGGGACAATCATTCCCATATGACGCCATCACTACTACAGGGTGGCAGATGAGACAGATGATAAGAGACTTTTAGGTCAACAATGTCTGAAATAGAATTCACTCTCCTTAAAGGACTTATGGAAATGTAGCTAAAACATTCATGCCTCCTCTAACTTAAAATTTATATATTACTCTCATATGAGCAGAGTTAGTTAGCTTACGCTACGCAGAAGACCATGAAGTGAAGGACTAATATTCTGGATGCAAGAATATTATCAACAGCTTAACCTTCCATTCATCTTATGAATCACTTTTTTTTTTTTTTTCAATTGGCTAGCTTATTCAAATACGTACGCAGGCAAGAATGAGTAAACATTATAACACATTGCTACTTATTCGGGATCCAGGGAAATGGATTGAGACAGCAAAGGAGTGGCTCACTGTCCCACATTGTGATAAACACACAATTGACACTAAGCCCTGTCTTCAGCCTCTACACCCCATTCAATAACGGGCATCAGGACAGCCAAGGATGTAGCCCTGGAGGGGCTGAGTGCACTTGAACTTCTTACGCAACCATTAAATTGTGTTTGACACAGCTTGGATGGTAACATCGTGCTGACTTTAACTCACTACAAATTGTTAAAATAAGTGAGACGTGGCAAATATGTAGCAACTTTCAGCTAATGAAAACATTGATTTGTCCAGATTAGTCTCAGTTGAAGTCCTCTGATTAAAGAGATATAGTTTAAACAATACTCTCAGCTTTTCTTTTTCTTTCCCTGAGATGGAGTCTTGCTCTTGCTGCCCTGGCTGGAGTGCAGGGGCTGGATCTAGGCTCACTTGATCTCTGCCTCCCAGGTTCAAGCAATTTCCTGCCTCAGCAGTAGCTGAGTAGCTGGGATTACAGGCACAGGCCAGCACACCCGACTCATTTTTTTATTCTTAGTAGACGAGGCTTCACCATGTTGGCCAGGCTGGTTTCAAACTCCTGACCTCAAGTGATATGCCCACCTTGGCCTCCTGCAGTGCAAGGAATATAGGTGTGAGCCACCGCGCCCAGTCTCAGTCTCTTTTATTGAAGAGTAAAAGCAATGTATGCATGTTACTATATGTGAAATAAATTTATTTATCAGCCTCTTTTTTTCAAGAGTAAAAGCAATGCAACTATATGTGAAATAAATTTATTTATCAGCCTCATTTTTTAAAGAGTAAAAGCATATACGTGAAATAAATTTATTTATTTACTTGAGACGGAATCTCGTTCTGTCACCCAGGCTGGAGTACAGTGGCATGATCTTGGCTCACTGCAACCTCTGCCTCCGGGGTTCAAGTGATTCTCCTGCCTCAGCCTTCTGTGAGTAGCTGGGTTTACAGGCACACACCACCACGCCCGGCTAACTTTTTTGTATTCTTAATAGAAACGGGGTTTCTCCATATTGGTCAGGCTGGTCTCAAACTCCTGACCTCGCGATCTGCCCGCCTCGGCCTCTCGAAGTGCTGGGATTACAGGCATGAACCACTGAGTCTGGCAATAAAATTTATTTTTACAGGAAAAAATGTCTATTTTTATAGTCAGATCTGTAATTATTAATAATAAATGGAAGACATAAAAAGCTAACCAGGACCATCCAGTGAGTCTCAGACTGGAGAGTAGGATGCCGGGTGTGGCTTGGCCTGGAGCAGCAGATCAGGGGCCTACGGAGCCCCGATCATTTCCTTACCAGTGCTGGGGACCTCTCAGACCCCAGTTTAGGTCTTGTCTCCTTTTAACATCAAAGATGTAAGATCTTAGCAGGAAGGAAAGGTGCTACAGGTTACAGGCCACAGGGGAAGAGCTAGTTTTGTAGTGCCACAGAGGGCCCGGGCGAGGGCTCTCAGCACCAAGCTGCAGCAGCCCCACATGACTTCTGCAATGTGAGAAGCACTGCAGACGACAATGTAGGTGCTGGCTGCAACTCTCTTGGGGGCCACATGTACACCCCATTTGAAATCCATATTCTTCATGCCAAATTCTGCCAGAAGCTACACCCCAAATGTCTTACATGAGCATGGTTCTCAGCTTCAGAAAGTCGTTGTGTTCTGGGTTCTCCACCTCCACAACACCCCAGGGGTAGAGGCGGCCTCTGACCTTCTTTCCTTTGGCTTCAATCAACTGATTGGATCCAACCACAGAGAATGGGATGCTGGCCTAGAAAGACACACACAGAGTAGACAGGCTCAACACAGGGAACCCCAGCGTTCACTGGTAACACAAGGACATCACCACAGACTTAACACATTGCTATTTACTACATGATTTAATTGGAAAGCTGGGGATATGCGACATTTTCTTGTAAAGCGTCGGATACTTCCCACATGGGACAAATTGTATGAAAACAAATTAAACCTACAATAAAATTTCTAAGCATTAGGTGATAGCTTTATCAAAGTTTTATTTTCATTTTTTCAAAACTAGAGTATCGCTCTGTCGTCAGGCTGGAGTGCAGTGGCACGATCTCGGCTTGCTGCAATCTCCACCTCCTGGATTCAAGTGATATTCCTGCCTCAGCCTCCCGAGTGGCTGGAACTACAGGTGTGCATCACCACACCCACCTAATTTTTGTATGTTTAGTGGTGGTGAGATTTCACCATGTTGGCAAGGATGGTCTCAAACTCCTGGCCTCAACTGATCCAACCGCCTTGGCCTCCCAAAGTGCTGGGATTACAGGCATGAGCCACTGCCTTGAGGCCTCAAAATATATTTAAAGCAAAAATACTATCATAACTGAACATACCCAGACAACCTCTCTCATCTTAACATAGATAACAGTAAACAGGAGTTATTTATGTTGTGGATTTGAAGCCAGTTCTTACCTTGAGAAGTCTAGTCTGCTCTTTAAAATCTTCATCTTCATCTGATTCTGCATCAGGTAAGTGATAGATTTTGATGTTATGTTCTTCAATTTCATCCAGAATCTGATAAAATGACAAAACCAGATCAATTTTAGTCAACTGCATGTATTATTGTAGCCAATTCTAACTCAACATGTAAGAAATGTATCAGTCATCCAAATGTCAATAATCAAACTAATTATGAAAGTTATTGTCAAATAAATTTATAAAACTGCTAGAAAGGTACTTATATTTGAATTTTGAGGATCCTCTGTACAGAATAAAAGTAACATTAGCAATAATGCACCACCACCCTCAATGTACAAAGCAGTAAGACTAATGTTAGCACCAGCACAACAGCTAAAATGGAAATCATACCATAACCAGCCTCTCAGGAAGGACAAATACCACAGGAGAAGCTACAGGCATGAGATGTCCCTGTAGAACAGGCAGGTGTCTTATAAGCAGAGAAGAGGGGGAGGTACCCCAGATGAAAAAAAAAAAAAACATTGTCAAAGGCACAGAGAGGAGGACACATAGGGTGAGTTTTGAGAGTAACGAGAAATTCAAAAGGCTGGAATCTAAGACACCCAGTTGAATAACGGAACAAAAACTGGAGTTACAAAGTGGAGAGTTCCATGAACACCAGGCTAGCGACTTGGGGATCTGTATTTCATTCAAGACGCAGCCAGCAGCCAGCAGCCACATCCCACAATCTGACCTATCAAACAGGCAGTAGTGTGTGGGGGGCCTCCATGGGAGAAAGAACTGGGCCGAAGTTGAAATATGCATTCATTCATCAGTCAATCAATCAAAACCCCAGCACTCAAATGCCCACTACATGGTGGGCACTCTAACAGGCACCAGGGAGGCCACAGTTTTGTTTGGTCTCACCCCAGTACCTGGGGCATCAAGGGAAGAGAGAACAAAAGCAATGTGAGCAGAAAATATTCTGACCTCAAACTTTGCACTGAATCTGATCCCTGGTTTTTAAGAATGGAAATCCTTAATGTGACCTGAAAAGGGCCTTTAATGATCAGAGATTTGCTCTTAGCACAACGTCTGCACTGCAGAAAAGGCCCTCCTTTCTACATGGGAGGAACCATCTTATCTCTGGAAGAAACTGCGCAGTGAGAGTAACCTGCGCACCTGTCCTCACTCACGGCCCCTTTCTTGGTCTTTTATCCATTCATGCCAACCCCATCTTTTGTCCTATGCTGGCCTCATTAAAATGGAGCTTATACTTTGGAGGGGCAAGAGTTCATTAGTAAGCCGACTATTTAAAAGTGGAGGAGAGGAGTCAGAAAGTGATGAATAACAAATAATTACACATTTCTCAGTCTGGGTGACTGGAAGAATTGTGGGACCATTTAAAGAGACAGGAAAGTTGGAAGGACAGGAGTTCATCAGTGAGCAAAAGAGGACTCCTGTGGGCACACGTGGTTCACAACAAGAAATAAGATACTTGGAAGGGCAAATCTGCCAAGTCACAGAAATAATGCGATCAAAATAATATTAAGAAATACTGACCTTTAAGGATCAGAAAGGAAGGTGGAAAAAAGCAGCAGAGAGCAAAGTGAGCACAGTGGCCCAGCAGCCAAGGAAGGGAAGCTTCAGGAGCAGAGCTGCCAATCGCACAAACCTCACAGGTGGGGCCCACATCCGAGAACTGAACAAGCTCTACGCGTTTTGCATACAGGATTAGAGATTAAAATTAAAGCATTCTAATCCTGACACCACCCCCATTTCTACCTCAAAGAAATTTAATGTACAGAATATAAAAGGTAAAGTTCCCTTAAGTGGGAATTGCTAAATTATTTATTAGTGTAAAAACATCTATGCTTCCAGTGTTCTTCTAAAGGTACAAATACTTCCTAAAAAACCGGCAGGCACTTGAGACAACGAAGGAAAGGCTGCCAACATGACTACGTGCTGCTTAAAAACTGCTATTGGAAAAAAGCACCAAGAAAAACATGAAAACACCAACGTCAAGCCAGGTGAAATCACTTGCAAGGTGATAGTCAACATCTATCTGTTAAGTCAATAAAAAAGCAGGAGCCAAGCCCCTGCAGCCTGAGAGAAGACACTAACTGGCAACAGCACCAAGACAGATACTCACATCACCAATCAAGGAAACGCAAATCAAAATGAGACACAATTTCTCAGATGAGAAACACATTACAAAAACTGGTAACATAACCAGGACAGTTATAGGGGGTAGAGAAGAGTACACTTTGGAAATATAAATTGTTACAAACTTATTTCACAGCAAATTTAGTCATCTTTCAAAATTTTAAATGTATACTGATTTCCTAAGAATTAGTTTGGCTCACACAGTTGTGAAAAGATAGATGTGCGCGGACGTTCATTACAACAGTTATGCAACAAAGCTATCATGTGCCAGACTTTATTCTGAACTCTGGGAATACATAGGTCAATGAAGCAGACTCCTATCTCAGGACCTGAGTCAGGGGTCAGGAGAAGCCAAAAAATACACTGGAGAAATACTTCATGCAGTGTGTGGGGAGTGCTGCCAGCAGAGCAGGGGATGGAGATGTGAAATCTTGTGTGCACCGCCGGGCTCAGTGCGGGAGTTGCCCACATGGGTATCTGAGGGAAGACTGTTCCAGGCAGAGGGTATCAATAGCAAAAAGGAACAACAAGGGGCAAAGAAACCGTGAATTTGGTAAGAGAAGAAAAGGGGCCAGAGCAAAACAAAAAGTAAGCCAAATATTCATCAACAGGAAACTGAACAAGTTACAGTATATTCATGCAGTGGAATGCTATGCATCCAGTAAGAATTAGGGTAGAGCTGTATATGAGAATGCTTCCGAATATTTTTAAATAGGATAATCAAATGGCAGACTAGTATTACTATGTGATTTCATTCTGTAAAAACAAAAACACAGGCCATGTTCAAAAGGACATACATTTAACAGCTCTTCTTTCTATGGGTAATTATAGAAATTCTTTTTTTTTATTTTCTTGGGACAGAGTCTGGCTCTGTCATCCAGGCTAGAATGCAAACAAACTCCACCTCCTGGGTTGAAGCGATTCTCTTGCCTCAGCCTCCTGAGTAGATGGGACTACAGGCACCCGCCACCACACCCGGTCAATTTTTGTGATTTTTTTAGAGATGGAGTTTTGCCACGTTGGCCAGGCTGCTGGTGATCTGCCCACCTCAGCATCCCAAAGTCCTGGGATTACAGGCGTGAGCCACCACACCCAGCCAGCATTTCTGTTATTGAAAAACTGTTTTTTAAGAGATAGGGTTTGGCTATATTGCTGAAGTTGGCCTCCAACTCCTGGGCTCAAGTGATCCTCCTGCCTCAGCTGCCTGGTGTACCCCCCCAACCTGCTCCAGCAACTGGGGTTACACACATGTACTGGTATGTTCAGTTAGGTATTTGTATTTTTAAGAGTTCAGCATATGTTTCTTAAGGAGCATATAATCAGAAAAAAGGAATTAAAAAATATATAGTGGAGAATCAATAAAGAGCTTTATAGAAATACACAGAAGAGGGCCCTAAAACAGGGCACCACAGGAGCTGCTGGAGGGGAGAGGAGCTTCGCTGGCTGATAACTGCTATGTTCCCAAACAGAACAGAGAGCCAGTCTGCTTAGACACCTCCTCGTATGGGTCATTTGCAGCAAAGTGTTTAGATAAAATAATACACTTCATGGAGAGGTCACATTTCTAATATTTGAGTCATTTAACAGCTATGAAATGTGCTGGTGTGTTACCAACTGCTGCTCGCCGAGAGCATTTTAAATAGAAGGATAATTTAAAGAATAGAAATTTATCTTCATGAAGGAAAAAATTAAAATTTGTAACTGTTAGGTTCTCCTTGAAAACCACCAATATAATGCAGGAAAAATCCTCCTGCCCTGCCTCCCGACACCTGAGCAGACTGCTGAGGGTGCAAACACCCTCCTTCCTTCATCCCCCATGCCCCCAAATTGCACCCTGAGGGAGAGCAGGAGGCCAACCTCACTCACCCTTTTCTTCAGCCGCTCCCGTTCCTTCAGGGTGAGGGTGTCAGCTTTTGCAATGACAGGCACAATATTCACCTTGTTGTGTATTGCCTTCATAAACGCCACATCTAAGGGCTTAAGTCTAAAATTAATTTTAGAAGTGTCACTTATTTAAGAAAAATACATATAAAACTTTTTTCTCTCAATTATCTTAATTCTTATATTAGAATACAGAGTTTGGGTAACACTTACAAACCCATGTGGTAAAGCATTTCTCCACAGTAAGCAATTACTTACCCATGTCCAAATGGTGAAATGAAGTAAAAGCAACAGTGCACTCGATTATCAACAATGTGCCGTCTGTTCAAGCCGCTCTCGTCATGCAGGTACCGCTCAAACTGCTCATCGATGTAGGAGATTATCGTCTTAAAACTGAAACAGAAGCATTAACAGTGGTCACGGGGGATAAAACATGAGGTCCCTGACTTCAAAAGGAAAATAGTGCTCCCACCCAAATATATATAATTTAATAATTCATTTTCAAGATGAGAACAGAAGACTGACTCCTAGGTTTGGCAAATCTAAGTTTCTGGAAATCATGCCAAGCATAACTGCTCCTAAGTGCTGGGAGTCAAAAGCCTGAATGGAATAGGCTATGATGCTCCTGAGAGAGGACGTGCAGGCAGGGCTGCCCTTTTCGTTTTTTTTTTTTTTTGGAGACGGAGTCTCACTCTGTTGCCCAGGCTGGAGTACAGTGGCACGATCTCGGCTCACTGCAACCTCTGCCTCCCGGGTTCAAGCAATTCTCCTGCCTCGGCCTCCTGAGTAGCTTGGATTACAGGTGCATGCCACCATGTAATCCAACGTAATTGTATTTTTAGTAGAGATGGGTTTCACCATGTTGGTCAGGCTGATCTCAAACTCCTGACCTTTGCGGGTCAAGAACACGTTTACCTGACATGGGAACAGCACAGCACTTTCACATCTAAGAAGGGGGAAATCCCCAATGTAGGAGAGAGACAAAAGAACCTTCCCCCTTTCTCTAATGGTGGAAAGTTGATGCTTTATGCTGACAGGATTAAAACCAGGAGGGAGTTTGCACAATAAAAGTGGTATTCTTTGCACAGTACAGGTGATAGACTGCTCTATCTTCTACTTCTTGTGTGAAAACAATGCCAATGAGCAGTCATTTATAGACACTATAACTCAACCCACTCTCTAACAGGCTTCATTTTCTTCCATAGAAAGAATGTCCTACAGTCTCTTGTTCACCAGGCACAGCTCAAATCCAGGTGTTTCGTGCTAGCAATCTACGGACGGTTGGCTTTGTGATCTCAAATCACTACAGTACCAGACAATAATTACCCCCCATAAAATTCTTAAATTATTTTAAAAGTCCATATTTAACATGCTTTAAATTGTCTAGTTGTTTTATTATATACAGCTATCCCAAACTTAATAATCACTCATTAACACTACCTATAAATTTGAGCACATTAAACAAATGCAGATCCCTGAGCAGGGAGGTGCATACCAATCTCTGCAGTTGATAGCATCACCATAGCCAGGGGTATCCACCACTGTCAGGCGTAGCTTGACCCCTCGCTCTTCAATTTCAACAGTTGAAGCCTCAATTTGGACAGTTCTTTCAATTTTCTCTAGAAAAGAAACAAACTTAATAGGTAACATAAGCAGCATGCAAAGAGGAAAGGACACGTTAATAACATTCTTACAAATGGCCTCAGGGTCCACCACCTCTCTGCAAGAGGTAGGTTCTCCAAAGACACCACGGGGAGTATGCGAGAATGATCCAGGGTAGTCAGAAAGCGGAATGTTAAAGCTAAGATTAATGTGCTACTGAGGAAGGTTAAAAATGCAAATATTAAAAATTCTAATTTCTGTTCCTGAGATAAATAAAACAATTTACAAATTCATTTAAAAATTGAGGCCAGGCGCAGGGGCCCCCGCCTATAATCCCAGCACTTTGGGAGGCTGAGGCGGGTGGATCACGAGGTCAAGAGATTGAGACCATCCTGGCCAACATGGTGAAACCCCGTCTCTACTAAAAAATACAAAAATTAGCCAGGTGTGTTGGTGGATACATGTAGTCCCAGCTACTCGGGAGGCTGAGGCAGGAGAATTGCTTCAACCCGGGAGGAGGAGGTTGCAGTGAGCCGAGATCGCGCCATTGCACTTCAGCCTGGGTAACAAGAGCGAAACTCCATCTCTAAAGAACATCCTGGCCAACATGCATATATATACATATACTAAATATACAAAAATTAGCCGGGCGTGGTGGTATGCGCCTGCAGTCCCAGCTACTGAAGAAACCTCACACAGAAAAACGGCTTGAATCCAGGAGGCGGAGGTTGCAGTGAGCCGAGATCACACCACTGTACTCCAGCCTGGCGCCTGAGCGAGACTCTGTCTCAAAAAAAAAAAAAAAAAAATTGAATTCAAAACTATTCTGAAGAGCTACATGTTCTTGCAGCAGCCCAAGTCTCAGGCTCTCACTATGTGTGGCCCGTTCATTCCACAGGCGTTTGTGGATGTTTTCAGAAAAGCACTGTGCTGGAACTTCTGACAGCAGATGAATTAGGTAACACCTATTCCTAGTAATCTTCGATTTACACACCATTTTTGGTATAAAATATTCTCACTTAATCCTCCCATCAAATGTGTAATATAGGCAGAAACTACTTATTACATTTTACAGACTAAATAAGCTCAGAGAGCATGGATCCATGGATACATGTCAAAGAAAGTCCAAGGACCTCAGTGCAGCACACCTACCACATGTAAGTGTTTTCCTTGTGTTCAAAGCTAAATAAGAACAAACAAAACACAGAGCTAAGGCATAAAATATTAATTACTCTTTAGCACCTTTCCTGTAGCATTACACTCAAAATAACATAGGAATGTTTTTACCTGCAGCGCCTGGTATAACTCTTTCTGGGTAGAGATCAGTTAGGAACAGGCTGTTTATGAGAGTCGATTTTCCTAGACCTGATTCACCTTTAAATGAAAACAAAAACCTTGTCAAGACCTTATCCATATGACACCATTCAATCTCTTAAGTGTTTACACAAGGTCTGGGTACTGGGTTAAGTACCTCACAAACATCATTTTCTGTGTATTCCATACTCCAAATTTCATTGTGTTTAGTACCTACAGTACTACTATGTTTGGAGTATGATCTTTGAGGGTACTCAAAGACTCCGTAACTTGCCCAAGGTCAGAGTACTATCCAGAGCAGGGTCATGATTTGAAGGTCCAAGAGACTACAGAACTTGAACACCACATGATTAGAAACACAACTGTTCACAAATGTGAGGAATGTACTTTAGAGGTTGGTTTTTATTTTTGACAAACAGAATGCAAAGCAGGTTTTCAATGACCAGTTCTGCTAAACACTAAACTTACCACATTTTCAGAAAACTGAATGTATCTATCCTATCATGCTTCCTGAGCTGCAGGAAGGGGTGAGCAGGACGGGGCCTGTGGCCTGGTGGACTCACTTGTACACACTCACTCGAAACCTCCACCTTCTGCCACCCTGTCTCTTCCTGCTTCAAACTCACCCTGTTTCCCAGCAGTGGCAACTGCCACATGTCAGGCAAGTTTCCTGCTCACTTTGTTGAGTTCACATGACTATTTCAGGCGAGACTTGTCCACGTAAGCTTTCAATGAGGTGAGAATCCCTCTTCAATTATTATAAGTACATATTCTGAATATTTGAAATTTTACTTCAAAAAAGATGCAAAATACCAAAAATTAAATTTTACATTTGAAGGAAGCACAAATTCCATTGTTTCATTGTAGGTTATCATCTAAGTCTTAAGTGTGCATGGAGAAGAGCTTCTGATCTTGGTATTATATAGTACTTGGTGCTGGAATGTCCCCTGGGCACCTTAAACCACCCTCTGTTAAGATCTGCAGAACACAAGGAAGTAGTACACATCTGTTTTAAAAATTATTATTTCTGGCTCAGCACAGTGGCTCACACCTGTAATTCCAGCACTTTAGGAGACCAAGGACAAAGGATCACTTGAGGGCAAGAATTCAAGACCAGTCTGGGCAAAATAGTGAGACCTGTCCCCAACTCTCAAAAAACCAAAACAAAATAAAAAACCCCCAAGCCTTAGCCAGGTGGGGTGGCATATACCTAGAGTCCCAGCTACCTGGGAGGCTAGGGCAGGAGGACTGCTTGAGCCCATGTGTCAAGAGGTTACAGTAGGTTATGATCACACCACTGCACTTCAGTCTGGGTGACAGAGTGAGACCCTGTCCCTTCCAGAAAAAAAAAATTCTGGGAAAATCAAGAACAAAAAAGTGAATTTGAAATGTGCAGACAGGCCGGGCGCGGTGGCTCAAGTCTGTAATCCCAGCACTGTGGGAGGCCGAGGCGGGTGGATCACGAGGTCAAGAGATCGAGACCATCCTGGTCAACATGGTGAAACCCCGTCTCTACTAAAAATACAAAAAATTAGCTGGGCATGGTGGCGCGTGCCTGTAATCCCAGCTACTCAGGAGGCTGAGGCAAGAGAATTGCCTGAACCCGGGAGGCGGAGGTTGCGGTGAGCCGAGATCGAGCCATTGCATTCCAGCCTGGGTAAGAAGAGTGAAACTCCGTTCCAAAAAAAAAAAAAAAAAAAAAAAAAAGGAATGTGCAGACATACAAAATTAGGACTGCATTTTAAGGGAACTGCAATTTTCACGCATGAAAAGAACAAAATATGTGTTAAACATGCCTAAATATGAAAGTGAATATCTGACTCGATGCCTATTATCCCATTAAGTCATCCTTTGAATAAACTATCCTGCAATGTCCCTTTGCATTTTTACTCCATTTAAAGGAAATTTTACCAACATTTGCTAAGCCTTTTTCAGCATGCCTGGCAGAGATCTAGACACAGAGATGCAACAGAGAACAAGATGGAACGAAGTCCCTGCTCCCTGGAGCTCTACAGCCCCGTATGCAGGAGCAACAGCTGTGAGGAATGGCTGAGAAAGTCATTAGAGACACCTCTTAAAAAACCAGTTAGAATATCCCGCTGGCTACTTCTAAAGAAGTAGGCAAGTTCACAAAGTAACACGTCAAATACAAATGAAAGACTACAAATGTTTGGGCAACAGTCTGCAAGGGATTCTAAAATCACAAATGACTTATTCAGAGACATGAGGAGGGAACCCAGGTGGCAGACTGTCCATGAGACGACTTGGTGACCACACTGCTGAACACTGTAGTCAGAGTGATAAATTGTATTAAGTTACTATCCTGGCTACATTTATATGGGATGGTGGTTTAATGTATATGAAAAGCATGTTTAAAAATAAAACCTGTTGCCAAATATGTTACCTAATAGAAATCTAATGTAGAGATGCTTGGGTCTGAAAAAGAAGAAGAAAGTAGGTTGTTACTGTGACCAAATTCACAGGAGGGTTACAGAGCAAGCACTTGAGGACCAAAAGCTAGAGTAGTGTGTAATTCCAGGCGCTCATGCGAGCATGCATGCTACGGGTGCTCCATCCTAAGAGCACAGGAGTCTGGGATGGGCAGGCCAGACCTCTGAGAGACCTTGGTGAGCTGTCTGCTCCCACAGACTCCGGCCTCACACAGCTCTCAGTGCCATCTGCTCTCGCACGCCTCTGATGGGAGTTATCTGCATATTGGTCAAAAATTTTAAATATGAAGAGAAATTCCCTCAGACGTGAAAGCTATTTCCTAACATTCCTGGCACAGGCTGTTTTGCCGTTGTATTTTTTTAGCCTAGGTTTAAAAAAAAAAACTTTTTATATGTGATGGGGAGGAAGGCAGCACATCAATCACACTGCCATGTGTGTACCTATGCAACAATCTTGCATGTTCTTCCCACGTACCCCAAAACCTAAAATGCGATAAAAAAAATTGAAAAAAAAAAAAAAAAAAATAATAAAATTATTCTTTATTTTTTTTTTTTTTTTGAGCAGAAATTTCGCCTGCTATGAAAGTAGCAAAGTATTTTTTAAAATGCCAGAATATAGCTATTCTCTAAAAGTAGTGACAAAAAGGACTGGAATGGGAGGTATTCGGAATTTTAAAAATGGCACATTTTCCCTAATTAGAAAGAAAACAGTATTAGGTACAGTGGAACCACAGTAGAAAACATACATGTAAGGTGAGGAAGTGAAGCTTGATTGTACAATACTATTCTGAAACCCCATCAGGCAAATGAAGTCTACCCTCTGCAGTCCCCACTGCAGGCAAACACCAATCTGCTTTCTGTCACTACGGATCAGCTCTGCTTATTCTGAAACTTTTAAATGGCATGATACAACATGGCCCGTTTTCTGTCTGGCTGCTGGTGCTCAGCAAAGTCTGAGACTACCGCGTGTTGCTGCATCTCTGAGTAGTTCGTTTCTTTGCAGTGCTCAGCAGTATCCCAATGAACGGCTACACCACAGTTTGTTAACCCACTCTCTAGATACTTCTGCTGCCCCATTTTGGGGCTATTTTGAGCAAAGTGGCTATGAACATTCACATACAAGTCTCTATGGAAAGGTTTCATTTCTCAGGGGTGAATACACAGAAGCAGCACGGCTGGGTCTTACTGTTAAGGAAGCACCAAACTGGTTTCCATACTGGCTGTAGCATTTTCACACACTCACTGGTAAGGGTTCCAGTTGTTTCACATCCTTGCTGACACCTGGAGTGCAGCCTTTCAGTGGATGTATGGTGGCATCTTGTAGTTTCAATGTGTATTCCCCTGATGGCCAAACACGTGGACATCTTTATGTGGGTTTACAGGCCACTGGTATATCTTCCTTAGTCAAATGTCTACTAAGATCTTTTGCCCCCTCTTTGTAAGTGGGTCATTTGTCTTTTTGATCTGTAGAAGATTTTTACATATTCTGGACACATATCCTTTGTCAGATACGGTACTATGAATACTTTCTGAGTTCCTCACATTTTATTTTTCTATTGATGTCTTTTGAAGAAAGCAAACTTTTAATAACGCACAATATACTTTTTCTTCATAATTTCTATTCTTCACATCCTAATAAATCTGCTTACTCCAAAGTCATAAGTTTTTTCCCCTGTTTTCTTGTAGAATTTTTAAAGCTTTACATTTAAATCTATCATTTCAGGTTAATTTTGACGAGAGAAAAGCGGGAGCTGAAGTTCATTTTATTCACACATAATCATCTAGTTGCTACGGTACTGTCTGTAAAAAGACTAACCTTGCCCCCATTGTAATTAACTTGGCTTTTTTCTCAAAAAGAAACCCAAACAACTGAATGTGTATTCATGGGTCTACTTCTTGGCTGTTGCTCTGTTCAGTAGATCTGTGTAGCTAGCCTTCCCACATGGTCTTGATTACTGCTGTTAAAGTCTTGGGACCAGGGTGTAATCCTCCAACTTTACTTTTCTCTAAACTGTTTTTGCCTGTTCTAGGCCCCCTGCATTTACAATTAAACTTTAGAATCAGCTTGTTAATTTATATTTCTAAAAGTTGGGGCCGGACAGGGTGGCTCATGCCAGTAATCCTTGCACTTTGGGAGGCTGAGACGGGTGGATCACTTGAAGCTAGGATTGGAGACCAGCTTTGCCAACATGGCAAAACCCCATCTCTACTATAAATACAAAAATAAGATGGGTGTGGTGGCATGTGCCTGCAGTGTCAGCTACTTGGGAGGCTGAGGAATGAGAATCACTTGAACCTGAAAGGCAGAGGTTGCCGAGATCCTACCATTGCAGTCTGGCCTGGATGACAAGAGCAACACTCCGTTAAAAAAAAAAAAAAAAAAAAAAATCAAACTGACTATATGGGACAATTTGGGGGAGAAAGGGCATTTTAATAGTTCCAATCCAAAAATGGGGCAGATCTTACAACTTATTTAGGTTTCAATTTCCCTCAATGGTGATTGGTAGTTTTCATTGCATACGCCTTGCACATTTTGTTAAATTTATCCCTAAACAATATTTTTTGTTACTATAAATGATACGGTCTTAAAAGTATTATGATTACTTTTTGTTTGTGATTACTTTTTTTTTGAGATGGAGTCTCGCTGTGTCATCCGGGCTGGAGTAGAATGGTATGACCTCAGCTCCCTGAAACTTCTGCCTCCTGGGTTCCAACAATTCTCCTGCCTCAGCCTCCAGAGTGGCTGGGATTACAGGCACCCACCATCATGCTGGGCTAATTTTTGCATTTTTGTAGAGACTATGTTTCACCACGTTGGTCAGGCTGGTCTTGAACTTCTGACCTCAGGTGATCTGCCAGCCTCAGCCTCCCAAAGTGCTGAAATGACAAGTATGAACTACTGCGCCAGGCTTGTGATTTTCTTTTAAAGTTCATTTATTTATTTATTTTGGTAGAGACAGTGTCTCCTTATGTTCCCCAGGCTAGCCTTGAACTGGCCTCCAGCAGTCCTCTTATGGGTCCGTTTTTGTTTTTTCCAACAGGGTCTGACTCGTCACCCATGCTGAAGTGCAGTGGCATAATCTCAGCTCACTGCAACCTCCACCTCCCGAGTTCAAGTGATTCTTCTGCCTCGGCCTCCTGAGTAGCTGGGACTACAGGTGCCCACCACCACACCCAGCTAATTTTTGTATTTTTACTAGAGACAGGGTTTTCCCATGTTGGTCAGGCTGATCTTGAACTCCTGACCTCAGGTGATCTGCCCGTCTCAGCCTCCCAAAGTGCTGGGATTACAGGCGTGAGCCACTGCGCCCAGCCAATTTCTACTTTAAATGTTTGACAGAATTTAGCAGTGAGGCGATCTGAATGAACCTAGTTTTCTTTTTGGAAAGGTTTTAAAAGGCAAATTCAACTTCTTTAATACACATGACTACGTAGATTTTCCTAACTCGTTTCAGTTTTGTGTCTTCCAGAGACATTTTTCCACGTCATCCAAGTTGTTTACTGACAGTCAGTTGTTTACACTATTACTCGGCTACCTACTGAATGGCTACGGGGGCTCTACGATGACCATTCTTTCACTCCTATTTGTTTTTGTTTGTTCTATGACGCCAGAGACTTATCAATTTTACCAGTTTAGATTTTTGTTTCATTTTTATTATTACTTTCCATTTCATTGTTTCCTGCTCTTTAAGATTTTCTTTCTTCTGCTCATCAGTTTAGTCTGCTCTTCATTTTCAAGTATAAGAACTCTAATGGCTCAATTTAACCTTTCTTCTTTTAGAGTTAAGCATTTAAAATCATATATGAATATTTCTCTTTTGACATGACTATAGCTTCATACCACAGACTTTTGATGTCCTTTCATTTTTCTTCAGTTTAAAATAATTTATAGTGTTTCTTGTGGTCACACACATTCTCCAAGTGATTTCAACCCTTTTCTGCTTACTGAGGCTTTTTAATAGTTGACCATGCAGTATCTTTGATGAATATTTCATGAGAACTTGAAAACAATGTATAGTCTGCAGTTGTTTAGTGCAGTGCTCTACATGTCACTTGGGTCACACTGGTACTATTGAGACGAAGTTTCTCTCTTGTTGCCCAGGCTAGAGTGCAATGGCATGATCTTGGCTCACGGCAACCTCTGCCTCCCAGCTCCAAGCGATTCTCCTGCCTCAGCCTCCCAAAGTGCTGGGACTGCCGGTATGAGCCACCACAATCGGCCTGGTAGTATTATCAAAATAGTCTATTTTCAATATAACTAAGAAAGAAATATTTAAAATTTCTGATATAGGTTTATCCCTCCTATCAGATTTTGCATCATGTGTTTCCAAACTGTTATCAGGTGAATACACATTTAGAATGATGCTTTTTTGAAGTGACTGATCCCTTTAATGTTAGATATATACGTATTTCGCTATCTCTGGAAATACCCCAATAGTAGACCTGAAGCCTGCTTTTTTGTGTGTGTGTTAATGTAGCCACTTCAGCTTTATGGCCGAGGTATGCATAAATTTCCATTCTTCTATTTTTTATTACTTTTGTGTCACCCAGGCTGGAGTGCCGTGGCACGATCTTAGCTTACTGCAACCTCCACCTCCCAGACTTTTCTGATAAGTCAATTAAGAATAAGAGAAGATTTTATTTTACCTTCACTTATTTCTCTCTGACGTGCTCCCTTTTTTACATACATTTTAGTTTCTTACGTATATCATATTCCTTCGCCCTGAATAATTTTTATTATTTCTTAAAGGGGAGATGTACCGGCAATTAATTCCCTCAGTTTTTATTTAAAGAAGTTTTTCTGTTTTTGTTGTGAGACAAGAGTCTTTCTCTGTGGCCCAGGCTGGAGTGCAGTGGCATGATTATCCTGTCTCACTGCAATCTCTGCCTCCCAGGCTCAAGCAATTCTCCTGCCTCGGCCTCCTGAGTAGCTGGGACTACAGGTGCCCAGCGCAACACCCAGCTATTTTTTGCATTTTCTTTTAGTAGAGACGGGGTTTCACCATGTTGCCCAGTGTGGCCTTGAACTCCTGAGCTCACGCAATCCCAACTCACCTCAGCTTCTCAAAGTGCTAGGATTACAGGTGTCAGCCACTAAGCCAGGCCTTATTCTTTGAGTCTCGCTCTGTATCCCAGGTTGGAGTGCAGTGGAGCCACCTCCGTTGACCACAGCCTCCGCCACCCAGGTTCAAGCGATTCTCCTGCCTCAGCCCCTCAAGTAGCTGAGGCTACAGGCACATGCCACCATGCCCAGCTAATTTTTGTATTTTTAGGAGACGTAGAGTTTCGCCATGTTGGCCAGACTGGTCTTGAACTCCTGACCTCAGGTAATCCACCCACCTCAGCCTCCCAAAGTGTTGGGATTACAGGCGTGAGCCACTGTGCCCAAAGTCCATTCTTTTATTTTTAACCTATCTATCTGTGTTTCTACATTGAAAGTGTTTTTCTTACAGATAACATAATAAGGTCATTAGCCATTCTGACAGTCTCTACCTTTTTACTTGTTTAGTCTATTTACACAACAATTATTAATATGATTGTGTCGGGTCTACCAATTTTCTTTTTCTGTATTTTTCTCATCTTTTTTCTTTTCCTGATTTTTTTGGGACTAATTTTTGTATTCTAATTTATCAATGCTGTTAGCTTTGAGCCAATTCCTGATTTTTTTAAAAGTGGTTTCTCTGGAGTTTAGAACATGCACCATTAACTCAGCAGTCTTTAAGTAACATTGTATCACAAGCCTGGGAAGTTTAACACCTGAATGCTTCATCTTCCTGTCCTTTGTGCTACCCTTATTAAGTTTATTTCTACATGTTATACATTATTTTTTTTCTAAATCATCAGCTATCTTTGAAAGAAATGAAAAAGTATTTTTATCAACATACGTGCCATTTGCAGTGCTTTCCATACCTTAAGGTGTTGGGTTCTATCTGCGATCCTTTTCTTTTAATCTAAAGAGCTTCATATAATCTTTCTTACAGTGCAGATCTGGTGGTGATAAATCAATCCTCTGGTCTAAAAATATCTTTATTTTGTCTTAAGTATTCTTTTTTTATTTTTGAGATGGAATCTTGCTCTCATGCCCAGGCTGGAGTGCAGTGGTGCAATTTTGGGTCACTGTAACCTGCCAGGTTCAAGTGATTCTCCCGCCTCAGCCTCCCAAGTAGCTAGGATCACAGGCACACACCACCACGCCCAGATAATTTTTGTATTTTCAGTAGAGATGGGGTTTCGTCATGTTGGCCCTGCTGGTCTAGAACTCATGACTTCAAGTGATCTGCCAGCTTTGGCCTCCCGGAGTGCCGGGATTACAGGCGTGACCTACCACGCCTGGCCAGTTACATTACTCCTAATGACGAGTCAGTGCTCACTCTTACCTTTCATCCCTTGAATGTCATTAATTTGTTTGTAAGAGCTACTTTTTTTTCCCCCTTTTCTTGAGATAGGGTCTGACTCTGTCACCCAGGCTGGAATGCAGTGGCACGAACACAGCTCACCACAGCCTTTACCTCTCAGGCTGAGGTGATCCTCCTACCTCAGCCTCTCAAGTAGCTGTTGACTACAGGCAACCTCCACCAGGCCTGGCTAATTTTTTTAAAGAAAGGGTTTTGCCATGTTGCTCTTGAGCTGGTCTTGAATCCCTGGGCTGAGGCAATCCACCCATCTTGGCCTCCCAAAGCGCTAGGGTTACAGGCCTGAGCTACCACACCACACCTATTCTGGTTAGTTTTAAGACCTTTCTGTTTAACTATGGTTTTTACCTATTTGCTTATGACACGCTTTGGTGTGCTTTTCTCTATTATTTCTTCTGCTTATTCTTTCATCAGTAGTTTCTGGTAGCTTGCTGCGATGCATCCTGGTGTAGTTTTCTTTGTATTTATATTGTCTGGTATTTGCTGAGTTTCTTGGATCTGTGCCTTCATAATTTTGCTGAAAATTGGACAGTTCCCAGACATTATTTTTTCTTTTTTGCTTTCCCTTCTTCTCTGTGAATGTAATTATCTGTATGTTAGACTGCCTATAGCGTATCAAAGGACACTGAGGCCATGTTCAACTCCCTGTTGTTGTTCTTCAGCTTTTCCCTTACTGTGCTTCTACCACTGTCCCTTTTCCTGTGCAGTATATAATGTACTGTCAGGCTTACCATGAAAATCTCTTATTTCAGTTGTATTTTAATCTTTAGAAGCTCCGCTTGGTTCTCTGTTGTATCTTCCATTTATCTTCTATTTATGCTTTCCTTTAGGTCACATTAAGAGTTCTTCTTTGCCAATTCTACTGTCTCTGTCATTTCTGGATCTGTTTTTATTGCCTGATTTTTCTCCTGTACAGTTTTTGCTTCTTTGATGCCACATGATTTTCCATTAGATATCAGATATTGTGAATGTTACACTGTAAATGCCTGAATTTTCTTCTTTTTTGAGAGAGGGTTTTCTCTGTCACCCAGGCTTGAGCAGAGCAATATGATTGCAGCTTACTGCAGCCACAACCTCTTGGACTCAGGTGAGAGGAACAATAGGCACATGCCACCATGCCTGGCTAATTTTCCTATTTTGTGCAGAGACAGGGTTTCACCATGTTGCCCAGCCTGGTCTTGAGGTCTTGAGCTCAATTCTTTGCCTGCCTCAGCCTCCCACAGTGCTAGGATTACAGGTGTGAGCCACTGTGCCTGGCCTGGTGGATATTTCTGAAATGGGTCACTTACATGGCCATCAGCAGTCCTTGGTTTCTTACGTGGCAGCTTCCCCTATAAGGCTGCTTGAGTGTTCTCTTGACATGGCAGCTGGCTTCCTCCAGAGTGAGTAATTTGAGAAAAGGCAAAGTGGGGGCCTCGTCTTTTATGACCTAGTCTTAGAAATCACACACTTCCTACAATGTCCTATTGGATACACAGGGAAAACCCTATTCAATGCAGGAAGGGACAAAAAAAAAGTTGTGATTACCAGGAGGCAAGAATCACTGGGGGCCACTTTGGAGCCTAGTGGACACAATGAGTAAACTTTTACTACATATAAATAAGGAAATGACAGAAAAATAATAATTTTGCTTCTGAAAAAAATTTTCTAAAAAAAAAATATATATATATACATACACACACACACACACACACACACATATATGTATATATTTGTTCAAATTCCCAAGTTATTTCATTCTGCCAAAAAAGGAATTTTCAGCTTTATAGTTCATGTTATTATACTCCATAGATTGGAAAGGGGAGATATTTATTTAGTAAGTTGGAGAGTATAAATTAATTTCTTACCAACCACCATCAGTGTGAACTCAAAACCTTTTTTCACTGATTTTCGGTGAACTTGATTGGGGAGATTTGCAAATCCAACATAGCCAGGAGTTTCTGGATTTATAAACTGAGCTGGTTGTTGCTAAATAAGATTGGGGAAAAAAAAAAAAAAAAAACAACTAATAAACACCTTAGTAGTTGCTTTTAAGATATAATCATTTAGACATGAAACAAACATAGGTATCAGCAGTTTTCACAAATTTAACGTATGGATAAATTAACAATTTACAAAGTCATACTTCTATCAGAAAACCAGCAGCATTCAATTAGAAGCATTAGAAAAAGAAAAACTAATGAATAACTCCTCAGCTATATGCTGACTGGAAATTAACATTTTGTTAATCAGTATTCTGTTTAGCAATTTAACAATACATAGAAGATACATGTTTAATTCATCTTAGTGCAATTTCAAATTTTGACTTGACAGACTATCTATGAAGTTCCAGGAATATCAGTCAAGCTTACCAAGTACTGCTACAGCTGACAGTGCTTTGAATGAATGGTTTCATTCAACAAACTTGGCTAAAGAATAGCTTCCACCAGTATTAGGTGAGATGCATTTATGAAAAGTATCCAGGAAAAAGGCATCTCTCTTGTTACACTTCTAGCTCTACAGAACAGAGTTTCACCAAGGGTGAGGCAGGCGAATTAAACGTGGGATGTTGAGTATCTAGCTTCTAAGACCAAGAAAGAAAAGACAGACAGAGAAGATGACAGCTGACTACACTGAAGCATCAACATTCCTTGATACAAGGGTATGTGATGAGAGAGGACAGCAATGTGAGAAGGCAAGAACAGCAGAAGTGAAATCACAACGCAGACGGTGGCTGCTGAGAATGAGAAGTAGTTTAAAAATCTATTTATTAATTTTGAAAAAGGTGAGATATAAAATATTTCCTTCAAGATTACATTTTGTAAATGTACATTCATATGTACACACAGGTGAAAAATAATATATGTAACATATTAACAGTGGTTATTTTTGAGTGGTGAAATGGCAATTTTTTTTTTTTGCTTATCCATGTGCCACGCTAGCACTTGTATAAAATGCAAAAACTGGTATAATTTTGCGTTGATGAATACCCATAGGACTCAAAGATTAAAAAATCAGAGAAATAATAATCTTGCAATGTTAACCACGAGTTCTGCTTTTCTCAGAATACGTTCTATAGAACTCATTTATCTCTGAGCTAACTTGCAAGGGCTGATTTAAACCAATTTATCAAGTCTAAGGGCCCCATCAATTTCATAATAATAAATTATTAGAATTCTAAATTATCTGGTCTGCTGGGAATTAACTGAGGGGGCTAAAAAGACTGTTACTGATGTGTGTAGTAAAAAGAGAGTAGAAGCCTGAAAAAAGAGAAAGCTCCAACTTTTTAAGATGACAATTAGGCCAGATTTGGTGGCTCATGCCTGTAATCACAGCATTTTGGGAGGGTGAGGCGGGCAGATCACTAGGTCAGGAGATCGAGACCATCCTGGCCAACATGGTGAAACCCTGCCTCTACTAAAATACAAACAATCAGCCAAGTGTGGTGGCACGCAGTCCCAGCCACTCGGGAAGCTGCGGCAGGGGAATCAACTGAACCCGAGAAGCGGATGTTTCAGTGAGCCGAGATGGCGACTTCGTCTCCAAAAAAAAAAGATGACAATTAAATTAGAACTCTTTGTCTTAATGAATCAAATATATCAGTTGTATTAAAAATACTCATATAAATCCTGTCGTCAGTCTGAAAACATATAGCAATTTCTCCTCATGCTGTAGACACATGAAGTATGATCTTACCTTAGACATCTTGTGAAGTTTCGTCTGTCAAAAAAAAACACACAGACACACATAAACGCACATACATAGTATGTATGTATACGCACGCATATTTAACAGCATGAACTGACCTGTAAAAAGACTTACACATAGGCAATGTAAAAAGAAAATACAATTTCAGGACCTTACAAATTTATTATGCCAAAGGGAAAAGTTAAGCACTGAAAGCCAACTCATGTAATCCGACTACTTTTATTCTTTCCAACTTTTGTGTTTAGATTTTATACATTAACCAGACTCCCTATACTTTATTCAAACCTAGCCTAAATGACTAGTCAATAGAGATCCTTATGACTGTTACTTCTTTTCAAAAGAAAGTTAAACAAACCCCTTCATGTGTAATCAACAGCAGCCAATCAAATTTGTATCTTTAAGTGACCCTCAGGACAGAAAATGTAATTCTGTTTGGTACCTCCATTTTGCCTATATAAACAGTCCTCATTTTTCCCAACCCCGGGCGTACTAATCACCATTCTTTGGTGCAGTTCTTTTCCCTAGACAGCAGCCCTCACACTTTGAACTTAAATGAATTCTTTTAACTGAATCAGGAGACTTTTGATTATTTTAGATGACAGCATCTCAATTACTTCAAATATTTCCCTAGGAATAAAACAATCACCTATTACAAAAGTAAATTTGATTTAAAAAATTAGGCTGGGTGCAGTGCTCACGCCTGTAATCCCAGCACTTTGGGAGGCCGAGGCCAGCATGGTGAAATTCCATCTCTACTAAAAACACAAAAATTAGCCAGGCATGGTGGTGCACGCCTGTGATCCCAGCTACTGAGGAGGCTGAGGCAGGAGTATCGCTTGAACCTGGGAGGCAAGATTGCAGTGAGATGAAATCACTCCAACCTAGGAGACAGAGCGACACTTCATCTCAAAAAACAAACAAATAAACAAAATAAAACAAATGGTGGCTGGGTGCAGTGGCGCATGCCTGTAATTCCAGCACTTTGGGAAGCAGAGGCAGGAGGGCTGCTGGAAGCCAGGAATCTGACACCAGTCTGGGCAACATAGCAAAACCCTGTCTCTACAAAAAAATTTAAAAATTTTCAAAAATTTTAAGTGGATAAAAGCCACTGTATATATAAACGTACATACATATTCCATATTTTCAATAATATTCAAATACTTTTTCAGTACTGATTATATGTTAGACCCTAGGGACACACATGGGATGCTCACTACCCTGATCTCTGCAATTATGTAATTCCCCTTCTCTCTTTGAACCCCTTCAAAGAGGAAGGGATGCCATTACACAGAGCACTGTAACCTTAACATGTCTGCCATTCACTGAGATTCCTAGAGCTCCATGGGAACTAGGCCTTGACACTGGGGTACAGGATACAACGTAAACTACATTTACGAGGAAGGGAAATAGGACTGAAGGCATCTCAGTTTGAGAAATATAACAGTAGTTTTAGAGATATGTGTAATTTTCATAGAAATTTTAGAAACCATGAAGCTTTGGAAAGCATGGAGTCTGTTGGCTAACCTTCGGTAACACAAGGAAAGATAACTGACTACTGTCAAATTTTATTCCCTCTGGAGCTTAGAAACATTAAAAAGCTTCTCTCACTTTGCCTTTCGATTCCCATCCCCCAAATCTTAACTTCCTGAATGCTGTGTACTCTGTGTTTCCCTTTTGACTGGAAATGTTCCCTACTACCTTGGAAGAAATGAGATCCCTGCATCCTCAACGTCACTTGGCTTGGTAAACCAAGGGATGGTAGCAAGATTCATGAGCCTTTAACCTCAGCAAAACCTAAGAGTTGAGGTCAAGTGTGAGTGTGGAGGAGGAGAACTTCCTAAAGGGAAAAAGAAGGGTCAGATGGAATACAGACACTTTTGGCAGAAGGATTTGGCATCTTGTTTTCAAATAACACAGAGGTAAGTATCTGATTATGGAAGTTAAAAAAGAAAAAAAAAAAGGTAATAAAATAACAAGGAAAATTTCCAAATTAAGAGAAAAACATGGAGAAAACAGAAACTTCATCAAACCAGCAAAAATACAGAAAAAGAACAAGAAGAAACAAAATCAGTTGTAATCCTAAATCAAGGCAACAGGGACAAAATTCAAGAATATCAGTCATCAGTATAAATGGGAAATAACCAAATTCTCTGCTTAAAAGATTGGGCTAAAAAATCCCCAAAAACCAAAAAACAGCCCTGCTATAAGGTATGTGGAAGAAATATGCCTTAAACAAAGGAAGAAACAAAGGCTGAAAATGAAGGGACAAGGTAAAAGATGTCAGGCTAGTGCCAACACAGAGGAGAGACATCACCACTGTCAGCCAAGATAGGAATTAAAGTAAAAAGAACTAAGCAGAATAACAGGGACAACAAATTATAACGATAAAAGAAACAATTTATAGGGAAATTATAATATCCATAAGCCTATATATTCAAATAATCACTATAAATAAAGCAAGAACTAGAAAAAATACAAAGTTAAGAAAAATACAATCCAAGTGAGAAACTTTAATAGATGTTTCTGAGAATTGAACATTCAGTAAACACAGTATGTGCAAGGACAGAGAAGAACTGAGCAATACAACCAATAAATTTGATTCAGGAGACATAAAGAAACTTGAATCCATAAGGAGAAAACTTTAAAAAAAAAGTTTAAAAGTCACGTATCAGGCTGGGCACGGTGGCTCAAGCCTGTAATCCCAGCACTTTGGGAAGCTGAGGCAGGAGGAACACTTGAGTTCAGGAGTTCAAGATCAGCCTGGGCAACATGGCAAATCACTGTCTCCACAAAAAAAATACAAAAACATTAGCTAGGTGTGGTGGCGGACACATGTAGTCCCAGCTAAGTGAGAGACTGAGGTGGGAGGATCCCTTGAGCCCAGGAGGTAAAGGGTGTAGTGAGCCGAAATGGCGCCACTGCGAGACTGTCTTTAAAAAAAAAAGAAAAACTCCTTAAATCTAATTCAGAATATTTGTCTGAAAAGCTATTGCAAATGTCATTCTCTAAACAATGGAAAACCAAATCTATTTAAATTACAACTGATATTAGACAGGAATGTCCTTCCATAATTATTTTAAAACACTTACATGAAAACTTATACTTGAAGACCTATACAAAAGCAAACAAAACCCCCATGTGCCGTCCATTATCCAGCTTCAACAATTAGCAACTCAAGGTCAATAATGTTTCATCTATTTCCATAATCATCAATGCCACTGCCTGGAGGATTATGAAGCAAAATCTATGCATATCTAAAAATAAGGGCTCCTAAAAATGACACACCATTATCCACAGCTAGTTCTTTAATGCAATCAAATATCCAATCAGTATTCATATTCTCCATTCTCTCATTTCTTCCTTGAATCAAGATCCAAATAAGACCTAGATACTGCAATTTCACCATGATTATGTAATACTACCTTGGTGTGTTTATGGAATGTAATGAAAAGAAGATGAAAACAAAATGCTTTTTGCTGATTGGACTGAATACACAGAAAACACAAATACTCTGGTTGAAAGAATTCTAGAATAAGGTAATTTAGTAAGGTAGCTTAATATAAGATTTCAAGTAAGTCAAGTACTAGCACTGAATATTGAGGAATAGAAATGGAGGCACATCATTTACAATAGAATTTTAAAAAATCCAGGAGCTGGGCTCCGTGGCTCCTGCCTATAATCCCAGCACTTTGGGAGGCGGATCATTTGCGTTCAGGAGTTCAAGACCAGCCTGGCCAACATGGATAAACCCCATCTCTACTAAAAATACAAAATTAGCCAGGCGTGGTGGTGCATGCCTGTAATCCTGGCTACTTGGGAGGCTGACAGAGGAGAAATACTTGAACCCAGGAAGCGGAGGCTGTGTGGAGCCGATGGCACGCCACTGCACTCTAGCTTGCGTAACAAAAGCAAAATACTTTGTCCAAAAAAAAAAAAAAAAAAATCCAAACAAGAAGGGACCAAACTAGAAGAGAGAAAACAGGTCCTACATAAATCATTTTTATTTTTATTTTCCCCAAATTAGCATGTAATTTGATCCATTTCTAGGTGGAATCCCTAATGGTGTGGCTTTTTTCTTAAAGGACTGGATAAAACGAGAGTCAGGTTCACATGGAAGCATAAATGCCAATGCCGAGGACAGAAAAGAGCAGGCACTTGCCTTACCACCTATTACATATGTCTGATTTCAAACCCACACAGTACAACATAGGAGTATCATAAAGCACTTCCAAAGGCCCCCTCGGCCTCACTGAACCCTGAGCACACATACGGGAAAATGGAGACACCATTTGTCTCAGACTGACATTTCAACTTTGCTCTGATTTTACCAAGTTTCTCCTGCCATCTCCTATTTTTTTTTTTTCTGAAACATAATATGGATCCACAATACGGATCCACAATTATTTTCTCCAATAATTTATTAACTAATGTGAAATGGAAGGTGAAAGAGGAATAATGAACCTCTGAAGCACATGGTTTTCAGTGAGAAAGCCTTCATCTAGCAACACAAGCTGTCAAGCACTGTGATTAAACTTAAACACTGGGTGCAGACAAATTGGGTCAAAAACGCAGTCAAATAAAAATTTTATTCCTTCAGATCGTGTTTGTTCCACATGCCAGAAGTTGTTTAAAGCACAACTTACTTCTTCCACAGAATAGTCCCATTTCAATACACAAAAAAAAACTATTTTCCAAAACAAAGAAGATGAAGAACATCCTGCGATGTAGAACCCTGAAGGTCCATATCTCTTATTCAAAGCATTTGGTTCTTTGGGTTTGAGGAAGGTACATGTTCAGAATAACCACAGAACACTCTTAACAGGGACTGGGGCAGGGATCAGTGGCATGTATGACCACTAACAGAAAGTGGAATAAATAGGCTATACACATGTCCTCACCTCAATTCTGCTGCCAAATGAGTTTTGGTGTCCCTCTTCCTCCAGAAAAAAAAAAAAAGTACCCGTAACTTTTTCTTTTACAGCAGTTTCCGTATGATGGTATTGGGAATAAAAAGGGACCCTGAGTTACATTTATGAATGATAGGAGAACCGCTGACCTCTTTCCCTAGGTCACCTTGTTAGTTTAGGAGCCAGTCAGAATGTAAATCTGATCTAATTAAAATGCTTTTGTTCTTTATTCTGCACTGGTGAGAGAGATCAAGGTGGAAGTTGGGAAAAAAAAAAATCAGGACCACCTTTACAGCTAATGAGATCAACGCCAAGATTAGACATAATAGTACACAGCATGAACTAGGATGCTGGGTGGTGCAAAGAATCACTTAACGGAAGCTATCAAAAATAAACGAAAGCAATGAAGCTCAAATCATAATTATCAAGTAGAAGCTTTCATGACCCCTACACCAAATTTTCTTTATGACAGCAAAGCTACTTTGAAACATGATGCCTGCAGGCATTATGACTCGAATCATTAAAAAAATAGTGGAGAACCTACCAGGTGCTGGTCACCGACCTAGGCAAGGGGATGGGGGACAAGATTAACATGTGCCCTGCCCATCGCAGGGCCAATAGGCTAGTGGACTACCATCCGCAACATCAGTCAAACGCCCAAGCCAGTCTGGAGGCAATCTAACTTGGGCAGAATCCCACAAGCAGGGACTAGGTAAGGGGAAGGCGGAGAAGATGGGAGGCATGCAGACTTAGGGAAGGGTTTGGGCAGTGGCCAAACATGAAGAAGTTTCAAGCACAAGCCCAGTGTAGCTGGGTCATGTGTTTGCGTGGAGAGAGGACAGGGTCTGGCGGTATTGCACGCCAGGTGTCGTCTGGGCCTGCAGGCCACGTCACAGTTGGGACTTCACTGAGAGCACAGGTTTGCATTCTCAACCCCCGCCCAACTCAGCGGCCTCCCACCCCGTACCCTACCCCCTGCTGTGTCCGTGCCTCGCTGGTGCAGCCCTCCGCCGCCTCTCCACGCCGAAAGTACGCGCAGGCGAGGCCTAGTCGCTCTCTCCCGCTTACTCGCCGCGTCCAGCCGAAGGGCTTGGAGGATGAGGGGCCGGCCTGTCCTCCACGCCCCCGGGAGGAAATGGCACCGTCAGAAAGACAAGATGGCCACACAAGCCGTTAGGTGCTCGTCGGGCCTGAACCTGCAACCTCGCTCCGTGCATCAACCCTCCCGGCCTCGACGGCACTGGACGCCTCGAGGCCCAGTGCCAACGACCGTGCAGTGGCACTCCCGCAGGGTCACCACGGGGACCCCGGGATCCCCGCTCCCGCGCCAAGCCCTGCCCATGTCAGAGCCACTAGTTGCCGGCACTAGGGCCGCCCCGGATGGAGGAGCCCACGCGGGGGCCGAAGAGCCCGGCCCGGCCGCCCCTCCCCCACCACGCCCCGCCGGCGCCCCGACAAGGCCGACCTCCGCGCGAGAGTATGGGACGAACGGGGCGTCTCCCGCACCTCCTGGGGGAGCCGACCCACAACTTGTGCCCCCGCCGCCGCGGGGAACACCGGCGAGAGACTCACCCGCCACCCAGCGAGAAAACAGGCGCCGATAGACCGCGCCACGGACCCGCCCAGCGCCCGCGGCCGGCTCACCCCGCCCCGCCAGCGCGCAGGCGGATTGCGTCACGCGTCGCCCCGCCCCTTTGCCAACTCCTTCCTGGCTCCGCGCAGCTCAGCCTTCTTCCCCTCCCCCGTGCGGCCGGCTTCCGAGTGCGCAGGCCCAGACTCGTCCGCGTTGTCCGCCTCTGCGCAAGCGCCGTGCTCCTCCCACGGCGGTTGGCCATATAGAGGCTGGGGGTGGGGGGAGGTCAAGCGTACCCTCTTTTCCTTTACCAAGATGGCGGCTTGCCCCTGTTTCGCCACAGTTCCTACCTTATGAGCTTGGTTTTCCTATGCTAATAAGAGTGGAACAGGTAATGAGAATCTTCGCCTTGCAGTGGGTAACTGGCATGGGGGGAAGGGCGTTTGTTAGGACGAGCCAGGTGCCCACTGAGGAGGGGAGAGGCGGTTGGGGGAGGGCAGGTGGTGGCGGGAGTGCGGAGCGATCACGGGGAAGGGGAGCCTCCGCTTCTGCTCCTGGCCTCCAGGAAGACGGCGGCAGCACCGAGCCGGGGCGCCAGGCGGTCTGGGCGGAGGAGGCGAGCGGCCGCGAGAGGCTGGTCTAGCCCGCGGCTGCCGCCGTCTCGGTGACCGGGGCCTCTCCGCGATTGGCTGCACGCAGGCCACGTGGGGCCGACGGCGCTGCGCAGACCATCGAGTCGGCGTCCCTCCCCGGGGACGTGGCCTTCCTGTGCCCGGGCTGGGGCCCGCCGCCCCGCGGGGGAGGGCGGAGCTGGCGCGGCCCCTAGCTTTCTCCTGGTGTGGGGCCCGAGGTGAGACCTGGGGAGAGCTCCGCGAGCCTACGAGCAGCGACGTGGCTCGGGGACGGGAGGGCGCCGTTCCTGGCTGCGGCCTGAGCGGGATGGGCGCGGGCGGCTCCGGCCCGCGGGTTGTGCCCCGGCCCGGGGTGTCCTTTCCTCCCTCCCGCGTGGCCTGGAGGCTCAGCAGTTGTCCGAGACTCACAGCAAGGCTCGGCGCAAAGACCCCTCGTTCAGGAAGCCTTCCTAGGTTTCTCCCCTTTAAGGGAAATACTTTCTGAGTTCCCAATGGCTGACCCGCCTGGTGTTGGGAACCTGAGCTGTTCTGACACCGTGGCGTGTTGCGAGGGTATTTTTGTGGTGGCTCCTTTGGAAAGTGGTAAGGCGCTCAGGGCTAGCTGCTGCGTATCCTCTCTACTCCACTTAGGAAATGAGAGGTCGGACTGGACGTGGTGTTTGGACGCCATGTAAAACCGAAGGAGGCCGACTTGCGCTTTGCTTTATTGAACAGTGCTTATAGTCAAAGGAAGCGTTTGGAAGAATGTGGATGAGTCGTAATCTTCGGGAACGTGACGATTTGCCCCTCAGTTGTGCATTTTGCTGTGTGTCCTCAGATTCACAGCAACCCTATACCCTCACCCTCAAACAGTGACTTCACATTTGTTTGATGCCTGCTTAAGGATAATCAGTCATTTTCTTAGCAGGTAACTTCCTTAAAACCCTATTAATTTAGGATAAGTCGGGCCGGCCGCGGTGGCTCACGCCTGTAATCCCAGCACTTTGGGAGGCGGAGGCGGGTGGATCGCGAGGTCAAGAGATCGAGACCATCCTGGTCAACATGGTGAAACCCCGTCTCTACTAAAACTACAAAACATTAGCTGGGCATGGTGGCGCGTGCCTGTAATCCCAGCTACTCAGGAGGTTGAGGCAGGAGAATTGCTTGAACCCAGGAGAGGGAGGTTGCGGTGAGCCGAGATCGTGCCATTGCACTCCAGCCTGGGTAACAAGAGCGAAACTCTGTCTCAAAAAAAAAATAGGATAAGTCACAATTAGGATTTTGTCTAAGGCTCCCGGTAGTGGCACCTTGCATAATAAGCTTACTGTTCATTTAGGGAAGCAAATCTGGGATGCTGAAAAACTGGATGAAACCTAGTGCTTATATTTATATTTTGATTTTTTGACAGCTGGATGTGCCCCTAGGCTAAATTCATTAAGTACACATGATGTTAGGATACTTAGCAGCAGTATTTAAAAGTAGTTCAAAAGGTGTTTGGTTAAGAATTATTTCCATCATTTGAATTATCGAATCTCTGGGTCTGAAATGTCAACCTGTTGAGTTTTAGACTTGGAGAAAATGGAGCTGGAGCCTATTTCCTGAAGTCTCAGGTACAGCATTTGAAACCCAGTTAAATAATGCATCGTGAGGATTAAACTTTCCTGTTACTACTGTTAGGTTTGCTTGGTGCCAAGTGCTGTTGAAAGGACTTAGCTCATCTTATCATGTGTCAAATTAACGTCATTGGGGTAAAAGTACATTGAGTGTAAGGAGAGCACCTCTAAGATGTAGCTGACCTGTGTCCCGTCCCTCAGCGCCATTAAGCTTAATTGAATCCCTGTTACAGTGTCACATCCAGTGGGCAACGCTAACTTCTTAGTGGCCTGGTGAGAGAATTTCTTCTTGAGCAATTAAGTATTTTACCTGGTTTTGTTGTTTTGGCCTTCCCGTTGTCTAGCTTCAGCCTCATGGCCTCACTTCTTCATTTCAATTCAAAAAAATATTTGCTGGAAATTGCTGTGTAAGCTTAAGGGCTCTGCGGATACAAAGGTTAAGAGGATATCGAGTTTTCAGCCAGGCGTGGTAGCTCATGATTGTAGTCCCAGCACGGGAGGCCGTGGCAGGCGGATCACTTGAGGTCAGGAGTTCGAGACCAGGCTGAGCAACATGGTGAACCCCCGTCTTTACATAAAAATAAAAGTATTAGCCGAGCATGGTGGTGCACGCCTGTAATCCCAGCTACACACTAGGTTCAGGCACGAAAATCAAGAATCGCTTAAACCCAGGAGGCGGAGGTTGCAGTGATGAACCAAGATTGCACCACTGCACTCCAGCCTGGGCGACAGAGTGAGACTCCGTCTTAAAAAAAAAACAAACAAACAAACAGAAAAACCCAAGAGGATATAGACTTCTTTTCGTCAAGCAGTTTGTGGTCTGATGTGGGAGACTCATTTGTCATTTGTAGACGAGTAATTGCATTATGGTGTGATAGAAATACGTCTAAGGTGTGGACATAGGAAATAGGCTGTGATTACCTGTTGGAAAGTCTTCAGATAGAATGTGATCCTTGAACTGGGGTTTAAAAGATGAGTAAGAGTTTTTCCCGGTGCTGCTGGGAGGAGACGGGAAGACTAGGAAAGAGGAGGCTGATGTTCATAGTTGGTTGTAGCTGGTTTCATATGTGGGCAACAGGTTGACAATTTGTTATACTCTTGCCATTGCAAATGGTAAAGGGCTTGGCTCAGACCGTGTAGTGAAGGGCATTTATCTAAGATACTCTGACCCCCACAGAATTTGAGATAATGACACTGAGTCCACTAGGATAACTTAGGATCTTTCATGGGTCATTGGATTCTCCATTAGTGCGTCGCAATTGAAATTTATTTACAGAAAGGATTGAGCAGAGAACATGCTTTATGAAGTACCAAGTGGTTTTTCTATTTGGCATGGCCCGTTCAGTGTGCGTGCATCCCATAGGCAAATGGTGGTAAGAAAGCAAGCTCTGGAAGAAGCATACCACGCAGCTTTCTCAGTTGCCAAATTATGATGATACAAAAGTCCAAAATACATGTAAAGGTTTTTGACCAAGTGGAAAAGCAGAGGACCTCAACCAGTATAATGCTTTTTTCCTTAAATTGGAAAAGCACCACAACATTCAACATTTGGAAACCGAGGAAATAATGAAAAGAACCTTTTTTCATTTGTATAATATTTTAAAAATTGGTTACATGTTATTTTTCAGTATTTCTAAAGTCAGAGACATTTTAGAAGTGAACTCCCTAGTAGGCTGTTGTTTTACCAAGCACACCGAAGTTCCTGGAATACGGAGACATTTGTTCTGAGACCTGTCTGGACGTCGTGTCGTTGTGTTAGTCATCTTGTTGGTACTTGCTATTAATTTGGTAACAATACGTTGACTGCATACTCTCCCTTACTACTTTTTATTAGCATTCATGTTAATCTTATTTCAAATCAAGGTTATATCTTAATGTAATTTCTAGAGTCAGATATTCCTAGAAAGGCTTGTAAGGAAAAAGCGCTGCTGTCCTTCCGCTAGTCGCCTGCCCTCCCCTGCGGAGTATCTTCTTTAGCCTCAGTAGGTTTCCTTGATCTTTGCCTCCAACGCTGAAGAGCATATTTGCCTGATACCTGTATCTGTGCCCCCTCCCCGTTTCATGTGGCATCTCTTCACTTGACACTGAGAATAGGTAGAAAGTTCCTAGCTTTCTTTCACCCTCTGCCTTCTCTGTGCAAACAGATCCATGGCTGCCCAAAGTGATATATTACTAATTTGGTCAGTTCAGTATTATTTTATGACTACATATTGCCGTTCACAGCTGGGCAACGTGGTGTAATAGGGTTGTTTTCCCTTTTCTGGATAACTTTGTTTTCCTGGTTATCACAAGTCTCATTTGTTTTTGTTTGCTTCCTGCCTGCTCAGTTTTCTGTATTTTATCACTACAATTCAACCTCAAATTCTGCACCAATTGTCTAAATCTCCTTTCAAGAAATTGTCTGTTCTTTTGATGAAAATTAGTATTCCTATCATTTTATCTTGAATAAATCTCTTCCAACACTTCCAACCTGCTGCAGGCGTGTCTGTGCCTAGAATCTTCCTGTAAATTTCATTACTCCCTCTTGTGTTGGAGTCTCAGCTTTCTGGAACCCAAGTCATTCTCTTGATTTTCCTGTCTCACTTTCATGGAGCACATTCTTCAGCAGTTGCCTGAGAAGGGCACGACAGATGAAGTTTGAAGAATGTGTATGTATGAAAGTGCTTTATTCTGCTCTTATACTTGAGTAGGAGTTTGGACAGCATTTTGCTCCACTGTCTTTAAGCTTCTAGTGTTGTTGAAGTCTTAAGCCCTTCTGATTCGTTTTTCTTTTTATTGATATGCAACATTTTTAGAGCTTTTGTGTGACTATGTTTTCCTCCATGAAGCTTAAAGGCTTTTCTTTCTGTTTCCTTTCTTTTGTTTAATACACAGTGTCTTGCTCTGTTGCCCAGGCTGGAGTGCAGTGGCACTGTCATAGTTCACAGTGGCTGTGATCTCCTGGGCTCGAGTGATGCTCTTGCCTCCCAAGTACCTGAGACAGCAGGCATGCACCACTACACCCAGATAATTTTTAAAACTTTTTGTAGACATGAGCTCTCAATGTTGCCCAGGCTTGTCTTGAACTCCTGGCCTCAAGTGATTCTCCTGCCTCAGACACAGTGCTGGGAGTGAAGGCTTTGCATCTGGCCTCAGAGGCTTTTCTTTCTGTGAAACTCAGAACTCCCTGAACAGTGATGTCCCTTGGAGACTGTTTTCATCCAACGTCTTGCCTACTCTTTGGTCCCATTTATTTGTAACTCACGTTGTTCGATGCTAGGCATTTTTGTTGATTTATTGCTTTGATTTCTATCTATTTGCTTTCTCTTTCTAGAATTCTTCTCTTGGACCTTCTGGATTGGCACTCATAATTTTCTTAAGTTTTTTTCTCCTCCCCACCCCCCAAGATTTTTTTGTTTTTATCTTTTAAACTGTAAATTGACAAATTATACTTGTACATATTTTTGGGGTACAAAGATATTATGATTTATGAATACAATGGAATAAAATCAAGTTAATTAACATAATTCATTACCTCAAATACTTTTAAGTTTTTCGTGGTGAAAGCATTTGAAATTTACTGTCAGCACTCTTGACATCTACATTATTATTTACTATATTCATCACGCTGTACAATATATCCCAAAAAAGATGATCATATTCCTCCTGTCTAATTGATATTTTGTACCCTTTGGTTTTTCATTTTCTTTCTGGAGGTTATTCTAAAATTTATCTTCCAGCCCTTCTACTGAGGTTTTTTTCATGTCTAAGAACTTTGTCTTGTTCTCCCTATTCCTGTTTTATAATCTATTTTTTGTTTCATGAATGTGGTATAGCCTCTTAACTCTTTGATGATACTAATGAGGTTTTCTTTCTCCTCAAGTCACTGTTCAGGCCGCTTTTGTTTGTTTTGGGTTTTTGGCTTTTGTTGGAGCCTTTTCTGGGCTGTCCAGTGGTGAAGTCAGGGCCTCTGAGCTTGTGGCTGTGGCTTGCTGACTGTGGCATTCACTGCAGAGGCACCTGGTTGGGCCATTTCCTTGCAGCACCTCTGTCAGCTTCTTTGGGTTTCTTCAGATTCCCCAGAGAAATGTCTTGTAGCCGTTTGCCTGGCTAAGGCCAAGTGAGGAGAGAGGCCTGTGAGTGCAGCAGTAAGCATGGAAAGAGCTTTCTTCCCCTTTTCAGACGTGTTTCCCATCCTCCTCTGTAATTGGTGTCTCTAGTCCAAAGATTTTACTTCCCTTTGCAGAGAGAAAAACTCTACCATTTGGCCAGGGCAGGAGAGGGGCTGTACAGAATGGCTCCATGTGGCTGCAGAGTTGTGGGGTGAATCTAGGGATCTTCCTGCCTTTTCAACCTGTCAGACGACTCTGTTTTTAATTGAGATCTCTTGGCTTCCAGTCTTGTTGCTAATTGGCCTTCCCCATTGCTGATGCAGGATTCAGCCCTTTCAGGTCTGTTTCCAGTTTCTAGCCTCCAGTATTCTGATGTTCTTATCTCTATTCCTGGTCTTTGTTTTTGTGATTTGTATCTTAAAAAAAAAAAACCAAAAAACTATCATTTTAATGTTGTCTCAGGAGGTGGTATAAATATTGATCTGACGGCAGCCCATGCTAGAGACATTCCAGCAAGTGAGATGCAATAAGGAAAAAGACGCATGTTCTCCTGTGCTTTCATGGAGGTCACATTTTGGTAAGGGGTAACAGGCAGTCCGCAGACCAGCAGACATGCAGAGTGTCCAACGTGGACAAGAAGGAAGGAGGAAAATAAAGTA
Organism: Sapajus apella; assembly: GCF_009761245.1. Classification (NCBI taxonomy): domain Eukaryota; kingdom Metazoa; phylum Chordata; class Mammalia; order Primates; family Cebidae; genus Sapajus; species Sapajus apella. The sequence continues at coordinate 558,872 of NW_022437134.1, forward strand.
TCGAGGGGAGTGGAGTGGGGGACACAGTGGCAGTTTGGCACAGTGGGGACGCCTTGCTGATTGAGCGACAGTTGATTCAGACTTGAGCGAGCCAACAAGCCACGGTTAGCCATCTGGGAAGTGCATTCTAAGAGGAATGGACAAGAGGCACAAAAGACTGGGGGTAGGCCTCTGATGAGCACTTTAGAGGCATGTGGAAGGCCAGTGTGCAGCCGGGCCAGAGGGTGCAGGAGACGGGCAGGTCAGGGGAGGAGGCAGGGCTCCTAGCGGATGGATGTTGAAGCCTTTGGAGAGCTGGAGCAGAGTGACCCCGTACCACTGATGGATCATGGCGAGGCGACCATGGGCCACACCATTCACAGCATCAACTGGAGGAGCAAGTATTGTTGTCATCCCAGGTTGAGGTGGCCCCTGAGGCAAAGACTAGAGTTAGTGGTTTGGCCCCAGAGTTTGTGCCTTGACCTACCTCACTGCTTCTCTAATGGCCTTGTCAGTCAGCCTCAGTCTACCATCTAGCCAGGTCTGTTTACCCCCAAAACAGTATACACTTTGACGCTTTTTTGTAAGCAAAATTACCTTTTTGGGGAGCCCTTCTCTTAAAGCAAGGTAGGTTAATGTTTGTGAGTAAAACAGAACTTTGGCAGGCTTAGGGGTCTCAGATGTCAGCTTATGTTGTCTACTGTGTGACTAATTGAGGCAAAAGATGTCCTTTTTAATAGTATTTTCTCATCACTTTTGCCTGGGTGTCCTTTAGGAAGGTTATTTTTGGCATACAACTGGAGTTTCACTTAAATTTATAATTCTGTTCATTCCTACTGCTCTGTTGCCCACATGTGGATTTTGCTTTGTCTTAGAAGCGATGCTGCAACACTGGTAGAAAGGTGGGTGGATTGGTTGTGCTTGGTTTGGTCTTCACAGTAGAGAAATTCAAATGGTCAGTAAGCTAAATAAGATTGCTGTCTCACTGATCAGAGTTGCCATTAAAATCATGTTTCCCCCACATCAGGCTGGAAAAAAAATAAACACGATCATTTTAGTTGTCCTCAAAAGAGAAGAGGATATTCTGTAATCGGGTGTTGTGAGTGTGACTAGTTAAACTCTTCGGGAGAACAGTTTTACCTTGGCGATATCTATCAGTGCACTCCCTGTAATCATATAATTCCATTTCCAGTTCTATTTATTCTATGGAGGTACAGGCCCAAGTGAACAGAGGTTGTTCTTTTCGGCATTGTTTATAATTTAAAAAAAAAATCAGTTCAAGGGTTCTATCCATAGGGGATTTATGCAGTTTTAACAAATGAGGTAAACTTGTATTTGATACTTGGAAAGATGGCCATGATGTCTTTCCAAATGTAAATAAGTGTAGCAGGTGGTGAAAGAATGAATGTAAGAAGGTCCTATTTTTATTTAAATCATATATTAAAATTATAAAGTTTAATTGAAATTATAGTTTTGAAGATATACTTTAGAATATATTTCTTGGGAAAGCCTTGGGGGATTGCCAGTTTTTACATTGTTGAGGTCTATTTTACAATATTTTTAAGCTAAAAAATCAAATTCTGGCTGGACGGACGTGGTGTCTCACGCCTATAATCCCAGCACTTTGGGAGGCTGAGGCGGGTGGATCACCTGAGGTCAAGAGTTTGAGACCAGCCTGACCAACATGGAAAAACCTCGTCTCCACTAAAAATACAAAAATTAGCCAGGCGTGGTGGTGCATGCCTATAATCCCAGGTACTCGGGAGGCTGAGGCAGGAGAATCACTTGAACCCAGGAGATGGAGGTTTTGGTGAGCCGAGATGGTGCCATTGCACTTCAGACTGGGCAACAAGAGGGAAACTTCATCTCAAAAAAAAAAAAAAAAATCAAATTCCTTGGTAGATTACCACTGCAGTATTACTCTGTTAATACTGCCAGTGTTAATTAAACCATTATTTATGTAGCACCTACCCATCCCGTTTCAGTCTCTTAGGAGGCTTAGCTGTATCCCAGAGACCCCAGTGCTGTGGCCACAGGTCTCTTGTAGGGCAGGAAGAGATGAGAAGCAGCTGATGCCAAAGTCAACAGTTAGCAAGCAGCGTGAGCGGTCCTGATGATTCTTTCCAATAAGCATTGTTCAGATCTACTCTAGGACTTGCCTTTTACCTCTGTAGTCTCAGAACTTCTTGGAGGTGGACCTTGTGAGACCTGCAGCAGTACTTGCTGTCTTCGGTACAGAATGTAAGACATTGATTCATTCTCCCTGACTCAGCAAAGAGTTGAGATGTTTTTCCAGGTAAGGATGATGCTGCCTCCTCTATTCCCCTCAAAAAAAAAAAAAAAAAAAAAAAAAAAAAAAAAAAAAATGAAAATGAAAGGATGGTGTCTTTGACTGGACTGAGTCAGGAGACCTGCACTTCAGTTTGGGGCTTTTCTTTTCTTCTTTTGAATAGTTTCACAGCTTCTCCCTGGATCCGTTCTTATCAGCTTTATGACTTGGGGTACTTTTTTTTTTTTTTTTTTAATTGAGACGGAGTCTCTCTCTGTCACCCAGGCTGGAGTACAGTGGCACGATCTCGGCTCACTGCAGCCTCTGCCTCCTGGGTTCAAGTGATTATCCTGCCTCAGCCTCCAGCGTAGGACTACAGGCATGTACCGCCACGCCTGGCTAACTTCTGTATTTTTAGTAGAGACAGGGTTTAACCACATTGGCCAGGCTGGTCTCGAACTCTTGACCTCAAAGGACCTGTCCGCCTCAACCTCCCAAAGTGTTAGGATTACAGGCATGAGTCACCGTGTCCAGCCTGACTTGGGGTACTTCTTGACCTGTAGGACTTCAGCTTCTTCCTTTTAAAGATAAGAAAGCTGAATCTCTGAGTGGGTTTTTCATTTTGTTTTTTAAAAACAGCCCTGATGCCTCCCAACCTGGGTAAATCAGTTTATCAGAAATTGAATTTTCAAGTTTGGAAAGATAACACTTGGAGCTGATAGTCACTCATACAACATCTGATTTTGTGACCCCTTTTAAGAATCCATGAGCAATATAAAAATCCTCACCTATTAAAAGTGTTTATTAATTGCTTCCTATATACAGTCATGCTATTTATTTCTAGCAGTGGTTATCACTGGGGTGATTTTTGTTACCCAGGACACATCTGGCAGTGTCCAGAAACATTTGTGGTTGTCATGACCTACAGGCATCCAGTGATTGAGGCCAGAGATGCTTACATCCTGTGGTGTACAGGGTAGCCCCCACAACAGAAATATCTGACTCAAAATGTCAGTAGCACTGACCCCTGCTGTAAAGGGTCATCCTTGAAAGGGATCTAGAATATAGCCATCACAGGCCCCATGTTTTTCACTGGAAAGAGTAGAGCCTGGCCAGGCACAGTGGCTCACGCCTGTAATCCCAGCACTTTGGGCGACCAAGGCGGGTGGATCATCTGAGGTCAGGAGTTCAAGACCATCCTGGCCAACATGGCGAAACCCCATCTCTACTAAAAATACAAAATTAACCGGGTGTGGTGGCACACACCTGTAGTCCCAGCTCCTTGGGAGGCTGAGATAGGAGAATTGCTTGAACCCAGGAGGCGGAGGCTGCAGTGAGCCAAGATTGTGCCACTGCACTCCATCCTGGGAGAGACAGTGCGAGACTCTGTCTCAAAAACAAAGAGTAGATCCTGGTGGAGTGAAGCCACTTGCAGGAGTGGTTTAGTTAGGGCTGTGTTGCCTTATAGTGGTAGTGTCCTCACAAATGATAACAGTAGTAAACACGCCACACTCTGTTTACTGTGTGCCAGCTCTGGTTAAGCTCTCTCTATGCATAAGCTCATGGTAACAAAAACAGGCAGGCATTCATATCAACTTCTTTTTACAGGAGAGGAGACAGGTCCAGTGAAACCAAGATCTGTAATTATTTCTTCTTTTGTTATCTTGGCCCTTACTTTTAGAAGTTCACACATTTAAACATTCCATCTTGACAGATGTATCCAGCGTTGAGTGTCTGTGGGGCTTATCTGAAGCTCAGGGTCAAAGGGATATCCTGTCCACACAGCTCTTTGTAGTTCAGCAGTGGGATCAGCCAGGCCTTTGCACTAAGGTAGGTGTTCTGAGCTGAAACACACACTGCAAAGTTGTCCTGTGTTTCTCTTATTGATTCAGTCGGCATTTATTTTTCACCAAGTACATATTCAGTAAGTATGTTTGGAAAAACAGTGAACAAATCAAAGTCCCAGCCCTAGAGCCATATTTATGCATTCAGGACCCATCTGCAGTAACCTGCTGCTTGTTAGCACTGGGACCAAGTCCATCTGTGGCTGCCTTCAGGGGATTGGCTTTCTTGTCTAGACTCTTGCTGGGTTAGTGTCTCCATTATTTTGTCAAGGATCTAGCTCTGAGGCCGACAGCCACCTCCCTGACTTCATCTGGTGAATGCACAAGCCTCTTGGACTAACTACCCTCTGCATTTTACTGCTTCCACCCTGAGCCTGGGTTACAGGTTAAGCCATTGATGTGCTGTTAATGTATCGAGGATGCGTTTACTTGTTTTGGATCCCTGTGGCTTAGCAGAGTAACTTGATCTGGCAGGTGCTGTATACGTATTTTGAGGGATGAACAGATGGGATACTGTTGATTGTTGAAAAGGTAATGATTTGGCTGGGCATGGTGGTTTATACCTCTAATACATACACAGGCACTTGGTAATCCCAGCATTCTGGGAGGCCGAGGCAGGAGGATAGCTTGAGCCTAGGAGTTTGAGACCAGCCTTGGCAACAAAGTGAGACCCCGATCTCTAAAAAAAAAAAAAAAAACAGAAAAAATTAGCAGGGCCTGGTGGCTTGCCCCTGGGGTCCCAGCTACTCAGGAGGCTGAGGTGGGAGGCTCATTGGAGCCCAGGAGGTTGAGGCTGCAGTGGGCTGTACTCACACCACTGCACTCCAGCCTGGGTGACAGAGTGAGACCCCGTCTCAAAAAAAAGAAGTAAGATTGTGAAGTTGTTCGCTTTTTGGTGAATTACAATGAGCTGCCAGAATCTAGATCAGCTTTTTAGGCTCTTAGGAATATGCTTAATTTAGAAATAATCCAGTGTGAAGGCCAGGTCCCTAGGTGTCACTTTTGTATTCTTGGATGACGTTGAATGTGTGGTCTGGATGAACGGCTTTATGGAGCAGCTTTCTTCCGAGGTTTGTATGTGCTTGGATTAACAAAGGTGTGATCCAAGTACGCTGAGCAGGTGCCTTCTGTGACCAAGCTCAGTACCCAGGGGCCTGCTGTCCTCAAGGCGACCAGGTGTTCTTGTGTAGCAGGTTAAGTGCTGCCTCTCTCCTCTTGCTTGTTTTACCTCTCTTGGCATGATTCCTTTGTCCGATCTTTCAGAATCCTTTTGTGTGGTACGCTGGGGATTCCATGAATGAGCTGGAGCAGTGAGGTTCTTGGCCTCGCTCCGTCCTGTGAGAAAGGACCCTGCACCATCTGGGGCCCCTGGAGTGTCACCCTGTACCAGCAGCACCCAATTCTTCCTGGCCCTGCTGTCAGCGTCTGACACAGTGCAGGCTGACTTTCTTGCCACAGCTTGTTTGGCTGGCTGGACCAAGTGCTACTTCTTGTTTCTTTCTGGAGTGGGGAAATAACTTCAGACAGGTCCAGTTAGTGTGTATTATTATCTCAGCTGCAGAAGCTGTTCTAAATGCCCTTCTAGGGAACTTTGTGGCATGAATTTGGGGGTTGTGCTGCATGTTAGTCCTGCCCAACAGTTGGCCCAGGCAGCTGGAATTAAGTCATTGGGCATTAGTAGGGTACTGTGAGCAGAGACTCTCTTTCCTCAGGCCAGGCACACAAGGACACGGTGGCTGAGCTCACCTGCACCTTGGTTGTCGTTGAACCTCTGGGTGTGTGTGGCTCCCGGGGGAGAGAAAGCAGTCTTCTCATGGGTGCCAAGACAGCAACTACCTGTATAGCAACTGCTCCTGGCCCATTAGGAGATTTACCTGTGGAGACTCTGGAGAGAGCTGTGCTTCTCAAGAGGTTGCCACAGCACACAGCCTTATGGGAGATGCGGGAACTAGAGAAAAGGGCTCCTGTCCCAAAAGGACGAGACCCATTGGAACAAATAGAGGTAAGGACGCAAAGAGAAGACAGCAAGCAGTACAAGGGTAAAATTGGGAGAAATAGTGTTTGAAAGGGTGCCGTTTATTTGACGCTTTTACCAATTTGTTTTGAAACAGTCTCTGTCGCCCAAGCTAGAGTAGAGTGCAGTGGGATGATCGGAGCTCACTGCAGCTTCTAACTCCTGGGCTCGAGTGGTCCTCCTGCTTCTGCCTTCTGAGTAGCTAGGACTGTAGGGGTGCCTGGCTAGTTTTTAATTTTTTTTTTTTTTTGTGGAAATGGAGTTCTGCTATGTTGCCCAGGCTGGTTTTAAACTCCTGGGCTGCAATCCTTCTGCTTCAGCCTCCCAAAATACAAAGTGTGCTGGGATTACAGATGTGAGCCACCTAACCTGGCCTCTCGTTTATTTGAGACAGGGTCTTGCTTAGTCACTCCGGCTGGATGTGGCATTGTCATAGCTCACAGCAGTCTCAAACTCCTGGGCTCAAACAATCCTCAGTAGCTGGGAGGCACACTACAGGCACTGTACCTGGCTAATTAAAAAAAAAAAAAAATTTTTTTTTAGTAGAGACAGGAGTTGCGGAGGACGGGTGGCGGGGGGTGGTCTCACTCTATTTTGCTATGTTGCCCAAGCTGGTCTTGACTTCTGGCCTCAAGCAGTCCTCCTGCCTTGGCCTCCCAAAGTGTTGGGATTACAAGTGTGAGCTACAGTGCCTGGCCCTTGGCCTCTTTTGCTATATTTCAAATTGAGGTTTTGAAGCAAGTGACTTGCTCAAAAAAAGTTCTGCCCCGGCCAGGCGCGGTGGCTCAAGCCTGTAATCCCAGCGCTTTGGGAGGCCGAGGCGGGTGGATCACGAGGTCAAGCTATCGAGACCATCCTGGTCAACATGGTGAAACCCCGCCTCTACTAAAAATACAAAAAATTAGTTGGGCATGGTGGCGCGTGCCTGTAATCCCAGCTACTCGGGAGGCTGAGGCAGGAGAATTGCCTGAACCCAGGAGGCGGAGGTTGCAGTGA
>NW_022437134.1:566073-615516 GCF_009761245.1 Sapajus apella
AAAAAAAAAAAAAAAAAAAAAAAAGAGAAAAGAAAAAGTTCTGCCCCTTAGGGCTTCCTTTTCAATATTGTAATGTGTGGTTTTTTGTTTATTAATTAGAGTGGGAAACTTTTTGCCCTGTTTAACTCTTTTTCTTTAAAAATTAAAAGAAAGAGGAAAGGGTGGCCCTGCAGCATCTTTTCTGCCTGTTGGCTCTAACCACTCAACAGCTGAGAACCCTGTTACTTGGTGTCTTGTAGCTTGTACATAGGAGACTGAAGTGTATTGTGAGTAGAACCTTAAAATTCACTTTTCCTTTGCCTTGTGTTCTCTTTGTTGGAGCTCGTGTGCTGACTCCTGAGTGTATATTATTAGATGATTGCAAGTGCATACTATTCACCCCACCATTTGCTGGCTAGTGTGAACAAAATCAAGTACACTACATCATCCCAATGTGTTTTATTTTGTAGCAATATATATATTACTCTTAATTTCACTCTTATGCTTTCTAATATTATTAATACTTAGCTCATTTATGAGTGTTTCAAATGATATTACTGATTTAATGATATTTACTTTTTAAACTTTTGCTGATAAGTAGAAAATTAGGTGATCTTGTAGCATTGGCTTAAATCATTGTGTGTACATGAAATCAATTCACTTTGAAGAAAACAGTTTTTTTCCTTTTGAAACGAAGCTTCTATTTTCATACAATTGGTCATGCTTGGAGCTGCCTGGCCAGCCCCCGAGACCCAAGTTCTGTGTTGCCTTTGTCGCCTGCACAATGAGCTCAGCAGACTGCCAGGCTGCCTGTGTACAGGGCTCCGTGGCCTCCCCAGACTCAGCCCTGCAGTCTCAGAGAGAGGAGGACCTGGCCCGTGAAGGACTAAGGTGATGTGAGGGTCTTTTCTCCATCAAATCTGGCCCCAGTCACCTCATATAATATTTAGATTGTTGTTACCAGTTGGCCACATGGCTTTATTGAAGGCTGTTTTAGTATATTTAGAATTTATTTGGCATGCGTTGGGATTCTTCGAGTGTTTTAATTCCAGTACGGCGGGGAGGGAGTGTCTTGTCTCCCTCCCCGCCGTCTTGAAGTGGCGGGAATGTGTGCGTGCATATGTGTGTTTTCCTTTCTCTTAAGCCCTTGCTGGTTGATGCAGTCACTCCCCTTCTCACCCTGCCTGAATATTCCTAACTCTCCTTGGGCAGTGTTCCGATTCCATGTCGTGGGTTACTGTATTTGCTAGTGTCTGAGTTTTGCTTCTTTTTCATCTTTTAGGGCAGTGTGCAGTTGGGGCTCAGCAGTGCTAGTGGCTGCCCAGATGGAGCACCCGGGGGCCAGCCTTCTACTAGGAAAAATTGGGCGGGATTGGGGGGTAGTTCCCTGTGTGGACCTTGAAGTTGTTTGGGATGTGCTGCTGTGCATATCTGGGTTGTGCTGTGGCTTTCTTGACACCGCGGTGGCTCACGCCTATAATCCCAGCACTTTGGGAGGCCAAGGTGGGTGGATCATGAGGTCAAGAGATCGAGACCATCTGGTCAACATGGTGAAACTCCGTCTCTACTAAAAATACAAAAATTAGCTGGTCATGGTGGCTCATGCCAGTAGTCCCAGCTACTCAGGAGGCTGAGGCAGGAGAATTGCTTGAACCCAGGAGGCGGAGGTTGCGATGAGCCGAGATCGTGCCATTGCACTCCAGCCTGGGTAACAAGAGCAAAACTCCATCTCAAAAAAAGAGAAAAAAAGAATCTACTTTCTCATGAAAGAATGTGAACCGGAAAAACAAAATCTTTTAGGAACTTTGAGAAAATGATTGGGTGACAGACTTTAGTATCATGACAACATATTTCGTGTAATCATATCCTTATGCAGTGCTTTGTAAAGTTTGGGTGAAATGTGCATTCATCTCGTGGTTGAACTCATGATTAAACAGATATGGTCAAAATTTGGGTTTCGACTTTGAACTGCAGTGGCCAGTGTTATCTGCCATCCCTCTCCTATACTGATGTTTGTTTCCAAATTAGGGTGTTTAGTTTTTCTAATCACAGAAGTAGTACATATCCTCCATTAATTTTTTTAAAAAATAATCTTGAATTTACAGAGGAGATACAGGTACTGTACAGCTCTTTGTCTGAACCACCTGAGAGTAAGTTGGGACCATGAGGCCTACCTACCCTGGGATATTTTGAAATGTTTACTTACAGACAAGACACCCTTCTTCCTAACCACACCGCAGCCCTCAAGTTCAGGAAATGGACATGAAAGTGTTGCCGCCTTCTGATGAGGCATTGCATTCACATTCCACTGAAAGGATCTAGTTCAAGATCACTGCTGTGGTCAGCTCTCTTTAGTCTCCTTCAAACTGGAATGGTTCCTCTGCTTGACCTTGACACTTTTGATCATTACCGGCAGTTATTCTGTGGTGCCCGTTAGTGTGGGTTTGTTTGGTATTTCCTTTAAATTAGATCTAGGTTTTGCGCCTCTGGCTGGACCAGTACAAGGAGGATGCTGGGTTCTTCTCCGCATCCTATCGGCGGGCGGTGCGGAATTGAGTTAATCCCCTGACTGGTGATGTGCCCGTACTTGTTTGATGCAGGTTCTGCCTTCAGGCTTCTCCACTGTGAAATCTTTGTAACTGTTAAGTATATCATAGGGAGATACTTTTGAGATGAAATCAAATTTTCAGTTATCTCAATTTTAATCAGAGTTCAATTCATTTATTTATGTCAGTATTTGGTCCATGGTTTCCCTAGTTAAATTCAGTTGATTCTCACCCTTTTACTGTTATTTTACTTGATGCTCATTGTCCCAGGTTTCTTCCATGAGAGCCCCTCAAGCTCGAGCTCGCGCTCCCGTGTCCTTTTTTTTTTTTTTTTTGCGGTGTTCGCACTTCTTTCCTCTTTTGTCCGGGCTGGAGTGCAGTGGTGTGATCTCGGTTCATTGTAACCTCCACCTCCCAGATTCAAGCGATTCTCGTGCCTCAGCCTCCTGAGCAGCTGAGATTACAGGTATGCACCACCATATCTGGCTAATTTTTTGTATTTTTAGTAGAAGCAGAGACAGGGTTTCACCACAGTGCCCAGGCTGGTGTCGAACTCCTGAGCTCAGGCAGGCCGACCGCTTCGGCCTCCTAGAGTGCTAGGATTACAGGCATGAGCCACCTCGCCCAGCATTTTGTTTGTTTGTTTGTTTGTTTGTTTTGAAACAGGTTCTCACTCTATTCAGGCCGCAGTGCAGTGGCGAGCTCTCGCCTCACTGCAACCTCCACCTCCTGGGTTCAAGTGATTCTCCGGCCTCAGCCTCCCAAGTAACTCAGACTACAGGTGTGTGCCACCACGCCCAGCTAATTTTTGTATTTTTAGGAGAGACGAGGTTTCACCATGTTGGCCGGGCTGTTCTTGAACTCCTGACCTCAAGTGATTCGCCTGCCTCAGTCTCCCAAAGTTCTGGGATTACAGTCTATGTGTCCTTCCGATATGTCCTCATTCTCTTCCTTGCTTTGTGGTACTACAGGGAATCCTGAGCTCTTCATGTACCTTCCCTGCCCCAGGCCTTTTCTTTCTGCTGTTTCTTCAAGAAGGCCTGCTTCCCTTTTCTGGCAGTTGGTTCTCAGAGAAACAGGGTCTGGGCACCAGCTAAATTGTTGGAGAGTTACTATACCCCAGGTCCTCTCAGTCGACAGAGCTGCAGAGTGCGTGTATACATACATATATAAAACATACACATATATACATGCATTTGTATTTTTAACACACTGTCTCACTTTTTAATATCTCCATATATTGAAAAACATGAGTTTATTCTAGTTCCCCCATTTCCAACGTAATGCCACAGGGTTTATTCTAGTTTCTCACTTTCCAAGTGGATGACTCCCTTTCCCAACAGTGATGATCCTAGACTGTGTCTCTAACACGTTCACTTCCTTAGTTATTCACCCTATATGGAACGAGGCTCCTCTTGTTGACCTTCCTGCCCAGATGCCTGCTGCTGTCTCATCTCACTCACCTGCTGTCATGAACATCTTCCTCACTCCACTTGGGCTCTGATACCCTAGCTACATAGATATTCTCTTACGTGGAAGCCCATATCCCCAGTTTCAAAAAAAAAAAAAAAAAAAAATCCAGGTCCTATACGCTCTATTTTTGCACCTTTTTCATTTTCATGTAATATGCAGTAGTCTGTACTTTTTCCAGACGGATACACAAGCCGAGCTGTTGGATTCTTGTTAGTGACAGCGCGTTACTGCCTGGTGTCAGTGTCCCACTTAGTATTACCTCCTTCTTGCAGACGCGCACTTGTGTTCTTCCCAGTTCTTTGCCTGTAGCATGCTGTTGTGAGCCTTAGCTTTTACAGCTGTGCTTCTGTATTCTTTTGCAGGCACTTCTGGAGAGTCGCATTTTTGAAGTGTGATTGCTGAATTAGGATTGTATGTTTCTAGTTCTTATGTGTTTTTAAATTGCCTTCTAATTTTACACTTCCTTGATGGTTGAATAGTCCTTTCTTTCCCCCTTACCGTTATAAAAACTTCATGAGCACTTTTGCTCATCTTTGCTGATCTCATAAAGGGTGCATGAAAATAAACATCTATTCATGTGTTTGTGGGCAATTTTATATTAATTTTCTATGATTTGTGTGTTCATATGTTCTAACCTATTCAGATGTTTTCCAAACATTGAAAAACTCTATTTGTATCTTGAGTTCTGTATTAGTGTTCTATAAAATTCTTATGCTCTGATAGGGTCAAATAAATCAATATCTTCCTTAGTGGTATCTACAGTGTATATTGTTGCAGGCTTTTTGCACCCCCAACTCACAGGTTTTCCCCCTTAATCTTCCAGCTCTTCAAGGCTTGATTGTTTACATCTAGATCTTCAATCTTGTTGAAATTTACTTTAGAGTATGTTGTGAGGTAGGGATCAAACTTTATATGTTTTCAAAAGGGGGATAGCAAATTGGCCCAATTCCTTGCTGATTTGAAATGGCACTTGTATCAAATAATAAACTCGTAGGTACATGTGAGTCTGTTTCATGCATAAAGTGCCTCTTCCTTAGCCAGTTACACCAAATGCTAACCATGGCTTTGTAGTATGCTTTGCTAATTTTAGTTAAATTCCACTTTTTTTTTTTTTTTTTTTTGCAAAATTTCCTAGCCTGGTTTTATTTTTAGGTGAATTTGGGAATCCTTGTTACAGTTTTAAAAAAAACATCCTACTGGGATGTTGTGTTAGTCTCCCAGGGGTGCCGTAACAAAGTACCACACGTTTGGTGGCTAACAAAGGAAATGTATTCTCTCTCAGTTCTGGGGGCAGAAAATCTGAAATCTGACAGGGCCACACTTCCCTGGGGTGTAGGAGAGAGACTATTCTTTGTCTCTTCCATCTCCCAGCAGCTGTCCCACAGTACTTGGCTTGTAGCCGTGTGGCTCCCACCCCTGCCTCCCTCTTCAGGTGACTTTCTCGTCTGTCTGTCACGGTGGCATTTAGATCCACCCAGATAATCCAGAGTCATCTCCTCATTTTAGTATCTTTCATTTAATCTCATCTGAAAACACCCTTTTTCCAAATAAAGTAAAACTTAACAGATTTCAGGGATTGGGACTCCTGTCTTAGGTGGACATTTTTCAGCTTGTCACAGATGTTATTTGGAGTTTGATTGGGGACTTAGATGAACTTGGAAGAGAACAGACAGCTTTTGTGATGAATCTCCTGGCTGAATCTTGGCATCATCTCCATGGTTCAGGCTTCTCGTATGTGTGTGTGTCAAATTTTTGTTTTGCCAACTTGCCCAAACTTGCCTTCACTGTTACTAGGGCTTCACTCTAGTAGAGGGATCGTCCGAACAGGTGATCTGCAAACAGTGGTATTTGTCTCCTTGCTTAATCCTGTCTCTGTAGATGGCCGGTTGGACAGTCTTTGACAATAGTAACATCTTTGTCATTTTGTTACTTATTTTAATATTACAGTATTAGCTTTTTAGTAAATATATGTTACTTTGGGGAAATATTGTTCATATAGCCATTTGCTGATGTTAAACTCAGCAAATATAAGCTGAATTTTATCAGTTTTTTGGGGGCTTTTTTTTTTTTTTTTTTTTTTTTTTGGGGGTGTTTTCCCTTTCCCCCCGGCCCCGGGGGGAGTGGGGTGATATTGGCTCATTGCAACCTCTGCCTCCCAGGATCAAACGATTCTCCTGCCTCAGCCTCCACAGTAGCTGGAATTACAGGCACGCACCACCACACCAAGCTAATTTTTATAATTTTAGTAGAGATGGGTTTTCACGATGTTGGTCAGGCTGGTCTCAAACACCTGACCTTGTGATCCACCGGACTCAGCCTCCCAAAGTGCTGGGATTACAGGCGTGAGCCACCGTGCTCGGCTGCTTTTTGGGCATTTTTGAAATGGTTGTCTGTCAGCCAGGTATATGTTTATTTGCCCTCCTTTTTTTTAAGACGGAGTTTCGCTCTGACGCCCAGGCTGGAGTGTAATGGCATGATCTCAGCTCAGTGCAACCTCTGACTCTCGGGTTCAAGTGATTCTTCTGCCTCAGCCTCCCAAGAATCTGGGATTACAGGCACCCACCACCATGCCTGGCTAATTTTGTGTATTTTTAGTAGAGACAGGGTTTCACCATGTTGGCCAGGCTAATCTTGAACTCCTGACCTCAGGTTATCCACCTGCCTCGGCCTCCAAAAATGCTGGGACTACAGGCGTGAGCCACCGCTTCCAGCCTGTTTGTCCTCCTTTTAGCCATAAGTATGTGTTTTCTAGTTTTAAAACTGTATTCCTAGGACAGACCAGTCTTAGTGTTGATGTCAAATTTAGTGATCAATTTATTGGGCTAGTGTTTTGTTTGAAAATTTATGTTTTTAAATGTTAAAAAATGTTTTCCAGCCTGGGCAACATAGCAAGCAAGACCTGTCTCTAGGAGAAAAAATTAGCTGGGCATGGTGGTGTACACCTGTAGTCACAGTGCCTTAGGAGTCTGAGGCGGAAAGGATTGCTTGAGCCCAGGAGTTGAAGGCTGCGGTGAGCTATCTTGCACCACTGTACTCCAGCCTGGGCAACAGAGTGAGACTCTGTCTCAAATAAATACATAATAAAATAGAAATGTACATGTTTGTAAAATAATCTATAATTAGTCTCTGCAACATCTACTCATTGTTTTGGGAAGACTAAACAATGCCCAGAGTTTCCTTTGGGGAAACACTCTTTCTACCATGTATAAGCGATGTGTTTTAGATAGACTGGGTCAGCTGCTTGGGTGGACCTGGCTGGCTGTGGCTCATAGACATATGAGTGGCCCCTTGATTATGGTTATTGGTCCCTCATGGGATCAGAACCCAGTTAATGCCAGTGTGATACAAATCGTGGGGACCCGTGAGACAAAGATGCTCTCCTTTCCTTGGGAGCTACCAGAAGATAGAATTACTGCCATTTATAACACTTCTTATTTCAAAACCAGGCAAAATAATATTGTATCACTGTAATCTTGAGTGTGTGTTCTTTTGTTTTGTCAGACTAGTGAGAATTAATTGCTCTTCAATTGCTTTTTTCAAAGAAACTGATTTTTGTTTTGATTGACCAAGTAGCTATGTTTCTGTTTTTGTTTTTTTGAGGCAGGGTCTTCTCTGTCACCTAGGCTGGAGTGCAGTGGTGCAACCATGGCTCACTGCAGGCTCAGCCTCCTGGACTCAGGTGATCCTCCAGCCCCAGCCTCCCAAGTAGCTGGGACCACAGGCGTGTGCCACCATGCCAGGCTAATTTTTTGTAGAGATGAGGTTTCTCTGTGTTGCCCAGGCTGGTCTTGAACTCCTGGACTCGGACGATCTGCCTGCCTAAGCCTCCCAAAGTGCTGTGGTTACAGGTGTGAGTCACTGCACTTGGCCTATTTGGTTTTTTGTTTGTTTCATTTTTTGTTTCTTTGGAGGCAGGGTCTCAGTCTGTCACCCAGGCTGGAGTTCAGTGGTTCAGTCATGGCTCACTTCGGGCTCAACCTCCTCTAATCACGCGATCTTTCTACCCCCAGCCTCCCAAGTAGCTTGGACTACAGGCACGTGCCACCCAGGCTAGGAGTGCAGTGGCTTGATCATAACTCACTGTAAACTTGAACTCTTGGACTCAAGGGATCCTCCTGCCTCAGCCTGTTAGTAGTTGGGACTACAGGTGCATGCTATCATGTATGACTTTTCTTTTTTTTTGTGGAGTTGGGGTCTTGTTCTATTGCCCATGCTAGTCTCAAACACCTGGGCTTAAGTGATCCCAGAGTGCTGAGATTACATGTGTGAGACACTGCATCTGGTCTTACATTTCATCAGTTCTTTTATTTATTTCTTCTAGTTTGGTTTTCACTTTGCATCTTGACTTGAATGGTTGTCATTTATCTTCATTAATAAAGTTTACAAGTTTGATTCACCCTCTGAGTGTAGCTTTAGCAGCGTTCTCTAGACGTTGAGAAGCGGTGCTCTTTTTCTTTTCTTTTTTTCTTTCCAAGACGGGGTCTTGCGCCAGGCTGAGTGCAGTGGTGCAGCTCACTACAGCCTTCACCTCCCCGCACTCAAGGGATCTTCCAGCCTCAGCCTCCCTGGTAGCTGGAGCCACAGGTGTACACCACCACACCTGGCTAATTTTTTGTTTCCTGTTTTTATTTTTCTACAGGCAGTCTCACCATATTGGCCGGGTTTCTTTTCTTCTTTTTAAACCTTGTTAGGAAAACTTGGAAACATACCACGAAATAGAAGAGATCACATGCCTATCACCCAGCCTTCACCGTGGGCAGTATTTTATCATATCCCTGTCCACTCCCAATATTTTGTATTTTTTATTTGAGTATTTTAAAGCAAATCTCGGTCTTTTAGTCACCTCTAAATACTTACAGCATGTATTTTTTAGGAATTGTGGGCTTTAAAAAAAACCACAATAACCATACCTAACAACATCAACTATGCCTCGTTAATATTATCCAATATTTATTCTGTTTTTGGTTTTCTCCAAATGTCATAAAAAGTCCTTTTACCCTTTGTTTGTTTGAATCGAAATACAAAGAAGAGCTCCACATTGCATTTGGTTTAAGTCTCTAAGTCTCTTGGCTCTTTTAAAATCTATACTTTGCATTGTGTTTTTTTTTTTTTTTTTTTTTTAATGCCATTTATTTATGAAGGCAATAGGTTTGTTTGTGCTGTGGAATGTCCCAAGTTTGGGATTTGGTTGACTGTGTTGTGACACTATTTAATGTGTTTCTCTAATCTCGTGTTCCCTGTAGCTAGGTCTAGATGCTGAATTGGTTTCAGCGTTTGTTTTGGCGGGGAGGATTTCAGAAATATTCCATAGACTGTGCTTTGTGTTGCGTATTGAGCAACCAGGTCACATGATGGCGGCTGCAGTGTCGGTAGGCTGGACCTACAGAGTTCTTTATCAGCCAGTTATCTACTGAGTTTAACGGCCATTTGCTTGCTGCTTGTACCGGTTATTTAGTTGGTGTATTAGTTTCCTCTTGCCGCTGTGCCAAATTACGACAGTGTGGCTGAAATGAGTCTAGAGTCTGGGTATCTGGGTGCCCTCGGGGGGCTCCGGAGAGTATCTGCTTTCTGGCCTTTTCCAGCTCGTGGCAGCCATTTTTTGGCTGTGGTCCCCTCCTCTATCATTGATCTAAAGGACACCTGTGATTTCGATTAGGTCTCACCCAGATAATCCAAAATGATCTCCTGTCTCAAGATTCTTAATTCATCTGTAACATATCCAAATCCAGAAATTAGGAATTGAATATCTCAGGAGGCCATTGTTCAGCCTGCAGCTGACAATTACAAAGTGAAGATTTTTCTAATTCTATTCTTATTTAAATAAGATTTCCCGTATCAGTTTTGGTGATTCTGAAATGTGGTTCCTGCTGGGGAGATAGAAGAAATGAATGGTTTCTTTCTTTTATCAGTGTTTAGGATGCACTGGAACTAATAGTGTGCAAAGTTGAAGTTCGTTTCTGTAGCGTTTCCCCCAGTATTACAAACCTGTGGATGTGGACGTGATTGTGCTTTAACCCACGGAAACCATGTTTTGGTGCTTGTAGTATTCCACCCAAGTTTGGCTTGCCTCATCTTTGGGTGTGACCTTTGGTCTGTGACTGCTCCCTTGCTGCCTGTCACAGGAGGGTCTTGCACCTGGTCCGTGTTCCGCTCAGACCTAGAGTCAGTCATGTTTCTAAGAAACCCTAGTCTGTTGCCGTGAGATGCTGTTTGGACATCACAGTCGGTTCAATGTGTATCACTTTCTTTTGCTAAAATCTTGGTTCTTAGTGATAATAACTTGATTACCTATTCAAATTTTGTGACTCTGCTTTTCACCGATTTTGTAGTGGCCAGTGATGCTTCAGCATCTTTTATTCCCTTTCTAGATGGATGTATCCTTGAAAAGTAAAGAGCCTCACATAATACAGAGCTTCCCCCTCCTGCAGATGACTCTCACAAACATTAGGCATGTGCCATCCACAGTTCCCTGTTGAAACACACTTATGGGGTACCTAGTGTGTGAATAATGCATGGCACGTATTCAGACAATATATTCTTACAGTAATGATACTGACATTAGGATATATCCCATTTGGAATATATTGTCAAATTATTGTTTAAAGTTACGTAATTCTCTGATGCTTAGGCCACTGATGTGACATTGTTAGTGAAGTATAATAAACATGCACTTTTTTAATGTATAGTGAATTTTCACTAACTGAACTCACTCATGTAACCAACATTGAGATAAATAAGTGGACTTTGTTCTTCTCTGATTTTTTTTTTTTTTTTTTTTTTTTTTTGAGACAGAGTTTTGCTCTCGTTTTCCAGGCTGGAGTGCAATGGTGTGATCTTGGCTCACCACAACCTCCACCTCCCGGTTTCAAGCGATTCTCCTGCCTCAGCCTCCCGAGTAGGTGGGATTACAGGCATGCGCCACCACGCCTGGCTAATTTTTGTATTTTTAGTGGAGACGGGGTTTCTCCATGTTGGTCAGGCTGGTCTTGAACTCCTGCCCTCAGGTGAATCTGCCCACCTTGGCCTACCAAGGTGCTGGGATTACAGGTGTGAGCCACCGCACCCACCTAATCCCTGATTTTTATGGTTCTGAAAGCAGAGCTCTCTCTCATGTTCTGTTCAGATGAGCTTGACTTCCACCCCGTCCCCGTCCCTTCTTTCCTACCCCATCGTTTTCTTCTGTTTCTTTCTGAAAATATAAACAGCCATATGCATTTGTATTTCTGTTTCTTGCAAAAAGGCAGCACACCCTGCACCTGCCGGCTGCCACTGCTCTTTTCATTAACTGTGTACCCCAAAGACTATGCACAGTAGTGTGTGGAGGCTCCTCCGACCTTAGGTATGTGTTTCTTCACTGCGTGGACCCAGCAGGGTGTCTTCAGCCCGTCTGCAGGTTGAAGTTGTGTTGCTTTCCAGATTTTTTTTTTTTTTTTTTTTTTTTTTTTTTTAGCATTTTATGTTTCACTGTCTCTGCTGTTCAGAGGTGCTGTTGTCCTTCTGAAGTCCATTCATCACACACTTGCAGTAGCTGAAGTTACCTTTTTATCTAATGCCTGAGTTTCCTACCACCATACTCACCCTACGTGGGTGCTTAGTGTCTGCTTGAGGTTTGTTTTAGAGGGCACTCCCTACCTTTGGCTCCAGCCATTCTGATCTGCCTCCCTTATTACCGGTCTTCATTCTGCTGCCACCCTGGCTTCCTGTGCTTGGCTGCCTTTGGAGCTGCAGAGAAGCTCTTGATCTTCCTGGTGTGATGCTTGTTTTCTAATGGTAGGATGAACAGTCTTTTCTTGTTCTGCCCAGTTTTCTCTCTTTATAGATGAGATATCTAAATTCCTGCTCCCTGGATATGCATCAGTTTCTCTCTTACTTGGTAACGTCGTGATCTGAGTTTGGTACCTCAGCTGTCTCACTTTGCTGGAGGGACATACCTGTGCTTTGGTTGGGACTCCTGCAGTTTAATGTCGCATTCGTCTTTACAGAGACAGTTATGTAAGTAAGATGTCCAAAAGTGAGGCTTAATTTCTTGAGCAGACTCATAGGAAGATAGTACCTGTAGAGATGATGCAGTCCCACCTTCTCATGAGGTAAGCGAGGAAGCAGGCCAAGTGAAGGGGGTGATGTGCCAAGCAAGTCACCAGGCAGATGGCATACTGCAGCGCCACGTGCTCTACACCTCAAGAGGAGAAAACCTGAAGACTTGGGTTTTCCTGATGTTTCCTTGTTTGTAGAAAAGTATTGTTTCTATTTGGATAGGACTGGGCCCAAGATTAATCTTTCAGATTCTTTGGTATTTCCACCCATGGCATTAGCTAGCGTTGTATCCATAACAGAGTTCTTTGCAAACATGACTTAAGTTAACTCTAGCTCATAGAACTTTTCTGTGTAAATTGTAGGAAGAGAAGAATTATCAAGTATAACTTGTTGCCCTAGGTCAAACTTCAAATTATTTTGTTTCTTATAGCTTAATGAGATTTATAGTGAGAAGACTGAAGGTATTTTTGAATTAAAGGACTCGGGGTTAATGGTCCTTCCCACAGCTATTCTGTTCCTATCCTGCCCTTGCTGTCCTCCTCTTCCCAGGAACACCCTTGCAGTTGGGCTGGGGGCCTGCTGTGGGCTCCAGGCCCTCGTGAGGAGTATGTGTGTGCAGGAGCTGCCATGAAACACGTTTCAGCGGCTCAAGGTGGCTGACTAGTGTTACTGAAGCAGGAGCAGCTGCAAGAATCAGACCTCTCAAACACCGAACTGGGAAGGAGGGGTGATTTATTTGGCCGGGAGCAAGGTGGCATAGTTGCCTCACAGCCAAGCTCCCCTAACCAAGGAAACCTCTGCCTTTATATATAGGCTTACAACTCTACATGTTACATTTGAAAAGGTCTTGGGTTTACAGTTTTATAAAGTACATGTGAGGGGGTCGTGATTTATGAAGTAAGCGTGGGGGTTTGAGCAAGATTGAATGGGAGCAGTAGAGGGCGTTTCTCCGTATCGCCCCCATCCTTAAGATCGCCTGAGTTCTTAAGGGTGGGGTGGTTTTAATCTTTAACTTCCAGGCCAGGGACCTCATGCCTGCTGTGTTTCAACTTTTACTTCCTCCTTCTTTGAGACAAGAGACAGGAAAGAGGGGTTTCTTTCCTCATCCCCACGGCACTTATAGACATCAACAAACCCATGGCTCCTGTCGGTGCATTTCCACCTGGAAGTAGTGGTTTGTTTCTTCAATGAGTCAAAGAAACTTAAGGTGGAGGAGACCCTAAGGAGTCATGTGAGCTAAATGATCGCGAAGTGGAGAGTGCACTTCACAGTGGGAATAAGCTCTGCCCATTTTTTCCCAGGGTGCTAATTAAGGAAAGCATGCTCACTCTTAAGCGACCCTTTTCTCTATGTTGAGATGAAATGTGTCTTCAGAATTGTTCTTAGTTGTTCTTGGTTGTGCATGCCGGTAACTGGACAGAACTCAGTCCCCCTTTAAATGCTCTCCACATGGTAAAGGATGCTCTCATGTATCTTGTTCCCAGTTCCCAAGGGCTTGAATAGGTTCATGTAAAGTCATCACCACTCCCTCAGAAGGAAATTGACCACAAAACCGTTTAATTCACATTTCTTGAGGATAACATGGCAATTGTAATAAGAATAACACAGCAGAGAAAATAAATGTTGTGACTGCTTTTCACTGATTTGTAGTAGCTGGTGATATTTGTGTTTTTTTCCCCTCTCCATGTGGAGGTATCTTTGCTGAAAAGTAAAGAGTCTCATATAATGCAGAGCTTTCCCGTTCTGTTGATAACGTTCACAAACTCCTAGCATGTGTCCGTCCATAGTCTCCTATGAAAACACACTTCTGGAGGCACGTGGCGTGTGAGTTTTTGCCATTTTCATGTGCTTCCCTCCTGTCTGCACATTCTGTGACTTCATAGTAGAATCGTCTTTTCATGTCCATCCTTTACCCAGCTGTTCATGTTGATGCTTGTTCAGGATGAGATTCTGCACTTCCTGTCCCTTTTCCATTCTCAATGACTTGAGTTTCCTTCTAGAGAGGTCTTAGGCACATGCAAACATGTATCTCTCTCTAACAGAGCTGGTTACATGTCAATGTAATACATAGCTTCAGGCCAGGCACAGGCAGATCACTGAGGCCAGGAGTTCAAGACCAACATGGTAAAACCCCGTCTCTACAAAATATATATATATATATGTATGTATTTATATATATATGTATATATATACACGCACGCACGCACGCACGCACGCCAGGCATGATGGGGCACACTTGTAGTCCCAGCTCCTCAGGAGGCTGAGGCGGGAGGATTGCTTGATCCTGAGAGGCAGAGGTTGCACTCAGCCGAGATTGTGCCACTGCACTCCAGCCTGGGCAACAGAGTAAGACTCTGTGACAAAAACAAAAACAATTGCTGCCCCTTTCTCGTTCACGACACTGGGTATATGGTTAAAGCTCTCTTAACTGACCTGTTTTGAGGCACAGAGGTTTATTTATTCACCAATCATTTGATATAGGGCTACGAGCTCCTATCTGAAATGGGGCTGGTTGGATTCTGCATATTCTCTCCTTTTTTTTTTTTTTATTTTTATTTTTTGAAACAGGGTCTTTC
Source organism: Sapajus apella (assembly GCF_009761245.1). Lineage (NCBI taxonomy): Eukaryota > Metazoa > Chordata > Mammalia > Primates > Cebidae > Sapajus > Sapajus apella. Next base: position 580,682 of record NW_022437134.1, read on the forward strand.
TGTGTCATCCAGGCTGGAGTGCAGTGGTACCATTGTGACTCACTGCAACCTCGACCTCTGGGGCTCAGGTAATCCTCCCCCCTCAGTCCCCACACTGAGTAACGGGGGGACCACAGGTACAGACTGAACCCCTGGCTATTTATTTATTTGTGATAGAGACAGGATTTCGCCATTGTGAACCTAGGAAATCTGACAAGTCTCAATTAATTTAAAAAGTGTATTTTGCCAAGGTTGAGGATGTGTACCGTGACACAACCTCAGGGGTCCTAATGATGTGTGCCCAAGGTGGTCAGAGCGCAGTTTGGTTGGTTTCATACGTTGTTGGGAGACATGAGACACCAGCCAGTTCTGTCTGGAAAGGCGGGAGAACTCGAAGCAAAGGTGGGGAGGGAGGTTCCAGGTCGTAGGTAGATAAGGGACAAATGGTTGCTATCTTCTGAGTTTCTGATTAGCCTCTCCGAAGGAGGCAGGCAGATACGCATTTATCTCAGTGAGCAGAGGGGAGACTCTGAAGAGAATGGGAGTCAGGTTGGCCCTAAGCAGTTCCCAGTTTGACTCTTCCTTTTAGCCTAGTGATTTGGGGGCTCCAAGATTTATTTTCCTTTTAGACCATGTTGCCTAGGTTGGTCTTGAACTCTTGAGCTCAAGTGATCTGCCCACCCCCATCTCCCACAGTGCTGGGATTACAGGCATGAGCCACCATGCCTGGCCACGTTTTCTTCTTATGTAAATGAAATTCATAATATGTCTTCTAGGATTTTCAGCGTTTATTTCCTTTAAGTGGAACAAAAATTTAAGAAACTCATAAAACAATAAGAATGTAGGATTCTCTGAGATTTTAAAGATTTTCTTCCTAATTGATTTTTTTCTTTGAAACAAACAGATCTTGCTCTTCCCAGGCTGAAGTGCTGTGGCACAATCATATAACTCACAGCAGCTTCAAACTAGGCTCAAGTGATCCTTCTGCCTCAGTCTCCTGAGTAGCTAGAATTACAGACATAAGCTAATTGTTTTTATTTTTTAAGGAATGAGGTCTCACTTTGTTGCCCAGGCTAGTCTCAAACTCCTGGCCTCAAGTGATCCTTCTGCCTTGGCCTCCCAAAGTGGTAGGATGACAGGCGTGAGCCACCGTGCCCAGCCATAATTTTTTTTTTTTTTTTTTTTTACAGAATCTTGCTCTTGTCACCTAAGCTGGAGTGCAGTAGCACAATCTCGGCTCACTGCAACCTCCGCCTCCCAGGTTCAAGCGATTCTCCTGCCTCAGCCTCCTGAGTAACTGAGATTACAGGTGCCCACCACCATGCCTGGCTAATTTTCGTCTTTTAGTAGAGAAGAGATTTCACCTTGTTGGCCAAGCTTGTCTCAAACTCCTGACCTCATGATCTGCCCGCCTTGGCCTCACAAAGTGCTTGGATTACAGGCGTGAGCCACTGCACCTGGTGAGCCATAATTTTTTTAAGGCAACTTGTTTTTCTTAAAATTTCGGTGTGGTAAATTTAATATTCATAGATACATTTCTGTTCACGCTTTCATTATTTCAAATTATTTCTAAATGTAATTATATTAACAAGCAAAACTGGCATAAACAGGTTTCAGAGCAAGTGAAACTGAGTCTTACTAAGCATACATCATCACCGACGGGGCTGATGTTGAGGGCACACTAGATGGTGCTCTGCTCATGGCATCAATTAGTATTTTACTGTCGGGGTGGAGATTTGGTCATTCATGGAGGTCAGTGATAGTGTTTTGTGCTCTACCATCATTTGTTTACCCAGTCCGGTACAGAACCAATGCAAATGTTTAATCTTTTGATTCTACAAAAATGCTACAGTCTACATCAGGCACACTGCAGAGACATTGCAGGTTTGTGATACCACTGCAAGAAAGCCTAACATCCCAATAAAGCAAGTCACATGCGTTTTACATTTCCCAGCACATATAAAAGCTGTAACACGTCTAGAAAAACAGTGTGTACACCTTAATTTTAAAGTATCGGTTAAGGCTGAGTGCAGTGGCTCAGCCTGTAATCCCAGGATTTTGGGAGGCCAAGCCAGGCCGATCACCTGAGTTGAGGAGTTTGAGACCAGCCTGGCCAACATGGTGAAACCCTATATCTACTAAAAATATGAAAATTAGTTGGGTGTGGTGGAGCTCACTTGTAATCCCAGCTACTCGGGAGGCTGAGGCGGGAGAATTGCCTGAACCCGGGAGGTGGAGGTCAGAGTAAGCCAAGATTGAAACTGCACCACTGCACTCCAGCCTGGGCAACAGAATGAGACTCCATCTCAAAAAATAGTAATAATAAAATATTGGTTAAGAAATGCTCATGATCTTCCAGCCCAGGCAGCAGAGTGAGACTCCATCCCAAGAAAAAAAAATGCTGATGATCATTGAGCCTTCAGCAGGTCCTAATCTTTTTGCTGCTGAAAGGTCTTGCCTTGATGTTGATGGCTGCTGACCGATAAGAGTGGAGATTGCTACATATTGGGGTGACTGGCAGTTTCTTAAAATAAGACAACAATGCAGTTTGCTGCATTGATTGACTCTTCCACAGAAGATTTCTCTGTAGCACGTGATGCTATTTGATTGCATTTTCCCACAATAGAACTACTTTCAGAATTGGAATCAATCCTCTCAAACACTGCCACTGCTTTACCAACTAAGTTTGTGCAATATTCTAGATCTTTTGTTGTCATTTCAACAATGCTCACAACATTTTCACTGAGCATTTACTTCCTGAGTAGATTCTATCTTAGGAAACCACTTTCTCTGCTCATCCATAAGAAGCAACTCCTCATCTGTTCACATTTTATCGTGAGATTGCAGCAATTCAGCCCCATCTTCAGGCCCCACTTGTAATTCGAGTTCTCTTGCTGTTTCTGCCACATTTGCAGTTACTTTCTCCACTGAAGTCTAGAACCCCTCAAGGTCATCCATGAGTGTTGGAAGCAACTTATTCCAAACTCTCTTGAATGTTGATATTTTAACTTCCTCTCATGAATCACAAATGTTCTTAATGGCATCTGGAATGGTGAGTCCTTTACAGGCGATTTTCAGTTGACTTTGCCCAAATCCATCAGAAGAATCACTATCTATGGCAGCTATAGCCTTGCAAAATGTGTTTCTTCAATAATAAGACTTGAAAGTTGCGATAACTCCTTGACCCACTGACTGCAGAAAGGCTGTTGTGTTAGCAGGCATGAGAACATTAACCTCCTTGTACATCACCATCAGAACTCTCGGGTGACCAGATGCTTTGTCAGTAAGCAGTAATGTTTTCAAAGGAGTCTTTCTGGGCAGTACATTTCAACAGTGAGCCTAAATATTCAGTAAATGGTTCTGTAAACAGATGTGCTGTCACCCAGGCTTTATTGTTTCATTTATACAGCACAGGCAAAGTATATTTAGTGTAATTCTTCAGAGCCCTAGGATTTTCAAAATGGAAAATGAACATTGGCTTTTTTATTTTCCCCCTTCTTTTTTGAGATGGAGTCCTTCTCTGTCACCAGGCTATAGTGCAGTGGCGCGATCTCGGTTCACTGCAACCTCTGCCTCCCTGGTTCAAATGATTCTCCTGCTTCAGCCTTCTGAGTAGCTGGAACTACAGGCGTGCAACACCACGCCCAGCTAATTTTTGTGTTTTTAGTAAAGATGAGGTTTCACCAAGTTGGCCAGGATGGTCTCGATCTCTTGACCTCATGATCCACTAGCATCGGCCTTCCAAAGTGCTGGGTTTACAGGCATGAGCCACCGCGCCCGGCCAGAACATGGGCTTTAAAGTAACGTCTCTGACTGCTAACTAGCCTCTAACAAGAGAGTCAGTTGCCTTTTGAAGCTTTGATGTCAGGCCTTGACTTAAAGCCACCTGGCTATCATAGATGGCATCTTCTTGTACTGTAACGCTGTCTCATTTATACTGAAAACCTGTTCAGTGCAGCCACTTTCATCAGTTAACTGAGCTAAATCTTCATGACTTGCTGCAGCTTCTCCATTGGCACTTGCTGCTCCACCCTGTACTTTATGTTAGACAGATGAGTTCTTTCCTTAGACTTCATGAACCAACCTCTGCTAGCTTGAGACATTTTCTCCTGCAGCATCCTCAGCCCTCCCAGCTTTCATGGAATTGAAGAGAGTTAGGGCCTTGCTCTGGATTAGGCTTTGGTTTAAAGGAATGTTGAGACTTGTTTAATCTTCTAGCCAGATCACTCAGACTTTCTCCTTATCAGCAATGAGGCTGTTTCTCTTTCTTACCATTTGTTAGTTCAGTGGAGTAGCAGTTTTCCTTCAGCCTTTTTTCTTTGCATTCATAGCTTAGCTGTTTGGTGCAAGAGGCCTCGCTTTTGGCCTATCTGAGCTTTTAACATGTCTTCTTCACATGCCTTTTTAATCATTTCTACCTTTTGATTTAACATGAGATGTGACTCTTCCCTTCACTTGGACACTTAGAAGCAACTGTTGGGTTATTAATTGATTTCCCTTCAATGTTATGTCTAAGGATTGGGAGACCTGAAGAGAGGGAGAGAGATAGGAATGACCAGTCAGAACACAAGAAACAGTCAGTTCTCTGCCTTGTGTGAGCGCGGTTCATGGCACCCCAAAGCAACTGAAGTAGTAACGTCGAGGATCACAGATCGCCATAACAGATATAATGACAATGGAGAAGTTTGAACTCTTGCTAGAATTACCAAAATGTGTTGTTGGAAGAATGGCTTGGAAGGACCTACAGAGTTGACAAAACCTTCAACTTGTAAGAAACAATGTCTAAAAAACCCAAGTAAGAGAAGCATAGTAAGCTGAGGTGAGTCTCTATCTTTGGGCACATGTGTGAGAAATTCTTAGAAATGAGCAGTGCTAGATCAAAGAATATTGATATTTTAAATCTCAGTGTATAATCAATTACGTGTGCTCTCCAAAGAGATCACACCAGTTACCCTGCAGCCACTGTTTTCTCAAACCTTTTTTGAGTCATCAGATCTTATTTTTGCCAAACTGAGAAGAAATGTAGAATCTTATCCTACTTTTTACTTGCATTTTAAAATACAAATTGAATAAATATTTCCATAAAGGGTCTGCTTGTATCTTTTGCCCATTTTTTTAAAATGGGTTATTAGAGTCCTTGAAGAAATACTGTCAATTTCCCGCGCTCCTCTCTCCCCAGAAATCTCTGAGCTTGCGCGTGTGCCGCGTTTGCGTTTGCGGTCGAAGAGACACTTTCGTGACTGGGAAGACACATTTTGCACTTTTACCCAATGTAAATTTATTCATTAAACACAAAAGATTTGTAACACGTGATTTGAGTTTTTTTCCCCTTACGGTTGTTACGTAAAGTTTACTAATGAGAAAAGCTCCCTTGTCAGTTTATAGTTGAGCTTTGGTTTGAAAATGCACTGTGTAGCACTTTGTTCAATAAAAATAAGAGCCACATATGACCTAAGATTTTCCAACATCAGCCTTAACAATATAAAAATAAACAAGTGAAGTTAGTATTGTTTCACCCAATATAAGATACTATCATTTTACACGTAATTCATCTTAAAACTAATAATGTTTTTCATTATATTTTTTTGTACTAAATCTTGAAAATCTGATGTGTATTTTAGAGTTACAGCACATATCATTTTAAACTAGCCATGTCTAAAGGCGGTAGCAACATGTGGCCAGCACCGCTCAAAGAGTCATCTGTTTCATTTCTATGAAAATCCATTAATTTATTCTTTTGGACCTAACATTTGTCCCGCCCTCTTTTTATTATTTTTTCGAGACAGGGTCTCACTCAGTCAGCCAGCCTGGAGTGCAGTGGCGCTCCAACTCCTCTCAACTCAGTGCAGCCCCCACCTCGCAGGCCCAAGTAGTTTCCCACCCCAGCCTCCCAAGTAGCTGGGATCACAGGCACCTGCCACCATGCCCGGCAATTTTTTTTTTTTTTTTTGTGAGACAGAGTCTCACTCTGTTGCCCAGGCTGGAGTACAGTGGTGCCATCTAGGCTCACTGCAACCTCCGCCTCTTGGGTTCAGGTGATTCTCCTGCCTCAGCCCCCTGCTGGATTTCAGGTGCATGCCACCACGCCTGGCCGATTTTTGTATTTTTAGTAGAGATGGGGTTTCACCATGTTGGCCAGGCTGGTCTCAAACTCCTGACCTCAGGTGATCCGCCCGCCTCGGCCCAGGTGCTAGGATTATAGGTGTGAGCCACTGTGCCCAGCCCCCGTCTTCTTTTTTAAGAAAGAAAATATAAATTGTAGTTATCTGACACATGTTCCTTAGTTAGGCTCTAAGTAAATATTATTCTTTACTCGGCTGTATAAATATGTGCTGATTATTTCTGTATTTGTAAAATTAATTTAGTGGAAGGTGGTGAGTTTGATGGAATTAAATGTGAGCATTCCCAAACAGTGAGATACCTGCTAAGGGCAGGTTCTTTTAGATATCGTTTTCCTTGATCTTTTTAAGAACATGCAGAAAAGGCCCCAAAAGCTTACAATTGTGAATTGCAAAAGTTGAGATCTTAAACAACTAGCCAACGTGACCCAAATTTTATCTGAGCAAGATTCTGAAAGCAGGTATCCTGGCAACAAGTTTGCTGTTCTTTATATAATTTGTTCTCATTATAGGTACCTGCAATGACTCTGATAAAACATAAGTTCCATATTTTCACCTTACCTAGAAATACATGAATCAAAGAAGTAAGCCAGAGAACAGTGTCACTGAAAAATATACTAAGTTACCTTTTCTGTTACTTCCTGAAAAGTAGTGAAACTGACAGAATTAGTTAGTGGAGAAAGAACAAGGCAAATCTACAAGAAACCCCAGGCTGCGGTGCTTCTTTCCTCTATCTGAACTTTCCTGCTGCTTTGTTTTAGGCCTGGGAGTTGAATGTAATAATACACACTGTGATGTATCAGTAGTAAATAGATGTGAGCAAAAGCAAAGTTGTTCCTTATTAGAATGTGCTACAAGTCAAGTTAAAGTAAGTATAAATAAGCTTAATTATAAAACTAGTTTATGCTAATAAAAATGTAACATGAGCCACATACAGTTTTAAATCTTCAGCTGTCAAATGGGATGAAAACATTTCTTTGACCTGACTTTGACCACCACACTCAGTATGGGAGTGTAAATTGTGCTAAACTTGGCTCCCATCCCGTGGTGCTAATAACTTCCTGCAAGGGACAGTGCTCCTGAGCAAGTGGTGGGTGCCTGTCCTCCACAGCTCTGCTCCCACAGCCTCGGAAGGGAGCCCTGGTCTGCTGCTGCTCCTCACCCCTTAGCATGGCGTCACTTCAGTGAGTTCCTGTCATGTAATTAAAGCAAAGAGAGGAATAGGTGGCAGAAATTGTGTACCTCAGTTTATCCTTTGACAATTAGGTTCTTAAAAATTTGTTGACTATTCTTAGCAGTGCAGTTGTGAGCATTCTTGTACTATTTTCTTCTTCCCACGTGGAAGAGCTTTTTCCTGAAGTACGTCTCCAGAAGTGGGATTGTTCTCTCGGAGTATTTGCATCTTAAGCCTTAATAGGGCTTACGAATGGTGTGAAATAAGGACTTTGTTTTTCTGTCCTTCTGTAGATAACTAGTTTTCCCAGAGCCATTGATTGCATCATCCATCTTCCTGCTGATCCACACAACCACATCTGAGGTAGGCAGGCGATGTCTGTGTCTGTGGTGTCCGTGTTGGGCCCCCTCCTCTGCTCCCTTGTGCTCTGTGTCTGTCCCCAGCACCAGCACCACAGTCTGAATTACTGTTGGCTGTACAGCCTGCTGCTGGAGAGAGCAAGCCCTCCTCCACGTTTTCTTGAGAGTTGTATTGGCTGTCCTTGGTCCTTCACCTTTTGTATAAATTTTGTTGTATAAATATAATTGTATATCTTAATATTCTAAAAATGGTGTAAATTTTTTTTTCCAATTCAGTGTTTGTAATGCAAGATTATAAAAATTGCATATAGGAAACTTGTATAAATAAAAATTGTATAAAATCTGGTTGTAAAATTCCATACACACACATACCTTTTGGGATTTAAGTTATATTTGCATTGAATTTCTAGTCTAATTAGGGGAGGATTACTATCCATGATTAAGTCTTTCTTTAGATGACCATGGCCTGTCTCTATTTATTTAGGTCGTTTCTGTATTTTGACAAAGGTTTTTATAATCTCTATAAATTATATATTTTTTTCTTTTCTTTTTTTTTTTTGAGACAGAGACTTACTCTGTTGTTCCGGCTGGAGTGCAGTGGTGTGTGTCTGCTCACTGCAGCCTCTGCCTCCTGAGTTCAAGTGATTCTCATGCCTCAGCCCCCCCCACCAAGCAGCTGAGACTACAGGCGTGCGGCACCACGCCCTGCTTGAATTCATTTCTAATAGTTTTTTGCTGGTGTTTTGAAAACATAATTGATTGTGTGATTGTGTGTATTGGTTTTGTTTCCAGAAAACTTACTTTTAATTAGTTTAAAACTAATAGTGTGTGCATACATTCTTGGGGATTTTTTTACCAGCACAGTTACATTGTCTGTGAATACTGGCAGTTTCGGTTCATTTTCAAGTCTGATACCTTTCTTTTTCTTGCCATACTGCCCTGGCTTATATTCCTAGTTGCTATAAGGAATGGTCTGATTAGTTAAGATTCCTCATTTGAATCTTTTTTTATTTTTTGAGATGGAGTCCTGCTCTGTTGCGTAGGCTAGAGTGCAGTGGCATGATCTTGTTTCATTGCAACCTCTGCCTCCTGAGTTCAAGTGATCCTCCTGCCTCAGCCTCCCAAGTAGCTGGGACTGCAGGCGTGCCCAGCTGCTTTTTGTATTTTTAGTAGAGACAGAGTTTGGCCATGTTGGCCAGGCTGGTCTCGAACTGTCGACCTGAGGTATCTGCCTGCCTCAGCCCCCAGAGGTGCTGGGATTACAGGCATAAAACACCCAGGCCTGGTCCATTTGAATCTTTTGAAATTATCAGATCATCTTCTCTCCTCATGCTGCTAATGTGGTGAGTTACGTTAATCTGTTTTTCTAATATTGTACCACCCCATATTACTGGACCAAACCTCATCGTGATAATTTTTTTTTTTTTTTCTATTTCTGGGTCAGTTTGTGAGATTGTTTCTGGTTTTGGCCTTTAAGTGCCTAGGTGAAATTCACCCACCCCTTTCTCCTGTTACCCTTGTCTGTGATGAGTCCAAGCCGGCTAGCTTTGTGTGGGAGATAATCTCTCAAAAGCTTACTTACAAAAGCATTTGGAGGCCCGCCTGTTTGTTGTAATTTTTATATTTGTTTCTTTGAAGATTGGGAAAGGTTGGTTATTGAAACTTGATATTTTTAACTCAGTTTGGGTAACTTACTTCTCTACAATTTGCCCATTTCATCTGTTTTCTAGTTTTTGGCACTACTCTTCTCAATAGAATTCTTCTTAACGTGGTTTTTCAAAGTCTAAAATGGAGACTTTAGCTCTGGTTTTTGACCCCTTTTAATTCTTAACATTGCCTATTCATACATCTCTTTGTTTAGTGTCAGTTGTGGAGGATTAACTTATTTTATTTTTTTCCTCTTCACTAATAGGATGGCTTAAAGTTACAACTCGAAGCAACACTCTTGTTTCATCCCACAAGTTGGGATATGTAATTGCTTTATGGCTTAATTTAAAATATTTTCAGATTTCTTCCTTGTTCAATGAATTACTTAGAAGCAAGTTTTAAAACTTACAGACTCTTGGCCGGGCGCGGTGGCTCACGCCTGTAATCCCAGCACTTTGGGAGGCCGAGGCGGGTGGATCACGAGATCAAGAGATCGAGACCATCCTGGTCAACATGGTGAAACCCCATCTCTACTAAAAATACAAAAAATTAGCTGGGCATGGTGGCGCGTGCCTGTAATCCCAGCTACTCAGGAGGCTGAGGCAGGAGAATTGCCTGAACCCAGGAGGCGGAGGTTGCGGTGAGCCGAGATCGCGCCATTGCACTCCAGCCTGGGTAACATGAGTGAAACTCCGTCTCAAAAAAAAAAAAAAAAAAAAAACTTACAGACTCTTAAAATTTTTGAGCTCTAATTGAGTGGTGGTCTGAGAATGTTACCATGATTTAATTCTTTACTATTTAATTTTTTTTTAGCTCCTAGTCAGGTTTTATGGTGGTTGTTGTTTTTTTAAGTATCACTTTTAATCATATGTTCAATAAAGTAGGTTTATTAATTGTGTTGTTTGCATCCTCTGTACATTTTCCAATCCCATAACCTATGTTAACAAGAGAGTTGGGTTCGTCTCACCTTTTAATCTTGGATATATCAGTTTCTCCTAGTAACCTTCAGTTTTTACTTTATACGTTTTGCAGCTCTGTTATTAGATACATGTAATCAGAGTTACTGAATTTTTACATTCTTGACCTTCTCTGTTCTTAATAATGATTTTTATCCTACAGTCTGTGTTACCTGAAAATAATAAAACCAACTTTCATGTGGCTAGTATTGGCTTGGAGTACTTATGCCATCCCTTGAATTCAGCCTGGATGTCTGTGTGGTTTAGGACTGCCGAACTGCTCGTAGCCGCCTTTGTAACTGGTCAGTTTAGTCTGTTAACACATTTGGAGTACTGATGTGTTTGAATTCATTCCACATCAGTTTTGTGTTTTATTTACCTTGCTTTTTCATTGCTTCTTTTACTTCTCCTCCTATTCTTTCTTATTTCCTCCCTTTTCTTTAATAATTATTAATACAGTGTAATGTAACCAACAATAATGTACATCATAAAGAATACTGCTGAACCTACCACCTAATCCAAGATGTAGAACATTGCCAATAACTTCCATTTGAATGAGAATTTAGTTTGAATGTTAAAAACTCTTTGTTTTTCCTAGATGGTCTTTAAATTTTTAACATTCATTCCCAACAAGGGCTAAAATTAGTATCTCGAGCCTCTCCCCAGATAGTAAGAATTTTGAAACCTTGCAACTTCATATCCCCCATCACCTCAAGTGTCATTGTTGCCTAAGCATCTTAATTCTGTCTTGTATTTTACTTTGTATGTGCATATTCTGCTTATGTACCTATCTATAATTTAATTCCCTCCAAATTTTATTGTTGACATTAGTATAGGGTCAGTACTTGTTTCATGTTTTCTAGGCTTATCGGTATTCATTCTTTCTGGTCCCTGGCTTTCATTTTCTTGCTGAAGTATGTCCTTTTATAGTTCTGTCAGCAGGGATCTACTGGTAGTTAGTTGTTGCTTTATCTTTGAATATGTCTTTAGTTCTCATTCTTAAATGAAAAAGAATTCTTAAATGATTCCAAATTAATAGTTATTTCTTTTACCATACTTTATAGACAGCCATGATCCTCCGGTACATATTATTTTCAGTGGTCTGCCCTCGGTCTCATAGCATTCTTCATGAGTAACCTGTCTTTCCTCTCTAGTTACTTTTAGGGTCTACTCTTGTCTTTGGTGCTGTGAGGTTACACTGTAGTGTGTTTTGGTTTGGATTAGTTTAAATTATCCTTTTAGGTACCTTCTCCGTCTTTTTTGGTGTGAGGGAAGAATGTTGTATCTTTAAATCTTGGAATTTTTTCTTCTTTTTTTTTTTTTTTAGAACTTCAGTTACAGAAATATGTTAGAGTTTCTCATTCCATGGTTCTTAGCTCTTTACTTTATTCCATCTCTTGATTTTTTTTTTAACACCACCTTTATGCCTCTTAATTATTTTAAGCTTTTTTTTTTTTGAAACAAGAGTCTTGCCCTGTGGTGAGGCTGGAGTGCATTGGTGCCGTCTCAGCTCACTGCAACCTCTGCCTCCTGGGTTCAAGCGATTCTTCTGCCTCGGCCTCCCAGGTAGCTGGGATTACAGGCACGCGCCACCACACCCAGCTAATTTTTGTATTTTTAGTAGACACGGTGTTTCACCGTGTTGGTCAGGCTGGTCTCGAACTCCTGACCTTGTGATCCACCCTACTCGGCCTCCCAGAGTGCTGGGATTACAGGCATGAGCCACCGCGCCCGGCCTGTCTAATCCTGTTTCTAATCCTTCCTTCCCTCTTTTTGTGCTTTGGGCTTTTAGCCTCTCTACCATTGATCTGTCCGTATCCTTTTTAGCCTGATATGAGGTTTATTCTATCCTGAGGGGGATTGCTTTCTGTTTTGTTAATTTCTCAGTTTGGGCTAGGGGTTTCTGGACAAATGGGGAAGGTTGTAGAGTACTACACTGGTCCATTGTCCCCACAGCTAAAGAGATGCTTCCACCTCCCAGCTCAGGGTAATCAGAGAAAGCATTCCTATTGTCTCCTTTATACTAGTGGACTTTCCTCCTTTTTTTTTTTTTTTTATCTACCTATCCTCTGTTGAGGGTGTAACCTTTTTTGGAATCGTGACTTTATGGAATAGGAGGGTATCTCTTCTCACCTCCTGCCTTGAACAGACCCAAACTTCTCCCCTGGCCCTTTGAGGGCTAAAAACGCAAATGTCACAGACCGATGTTCACACATCATTTGGTCTAAATATTGCTAGCCATGGAATTTCTAAAATTCACCTCTACGAACCATTTATTAGTTTCAGTGTAGTAAGCTTGCTTGGAGGAAACGCTGGTTGTGAGCACCAGCACAGAAGCATCCTGGATGGTGAATAGCACAAACTTAACATTCGATTTTATAATATCTTCTGCTAACAGTGTTTTTTTAAACTAACTCTAAGGTCTCCTGTGTAGTAGGTACAGTGGACCAATCCCTACCCCCTACTCTTTCTCCATCTCCCTCTGCAGTGCTGAGCCCTCAAAAACAAAACAGCAACAAAACACACTTGCGTTAGTTGCTGATAGGTTAATCCCCACGGAAAGGTTACCAACAAACCACAGCAGCGACACACAAGGGAATGTCTATTTCCATGTTTAGGGAGGGCCCACCTGCCCAGTTCCATGCTGGTGACTTAGAGCATGGCTTTGATAATGCCATCCTTGGCTCCTTCTCTACCTCCAGCTGCAGATTTTCTCTGCCTTCTGTGATTCCGCTCCCCTCTCTAGGTGGTGTCACGAAGGGCACTAGTGTTTCTGCTGGCTCCTGGGCCTCTCCCCGACCTTGCACATACCTGCCCAGTCAGGGCATCACATCCTCTTATCCATCCAGTCTTCCTTGAATTTCCCCACCTCAGTGAGTTGCTCAGGCCAAGATCCTGTGCCTTTCTGAACTTCGTTCACACCCCTCATCTGGTTAATAACTTCTTGGTGCTACTTTCCAAATATATACCAAATCTGGCCATTTATGTCATCCATTATTGGCCACCATAATGCAAACCATTGTCATCTTTAGACAGAACTGTAGTAGATCTCCCCTCCCCTGCCACTGTCCACTTACTGTCAGTGTTCCACACACAAAAAAAATACTTCTGACCCTGCTTCCTGCTCCTGGCAACCCTCACCCAGCTCCCACCATCCTCAGCAGCACCCATGGCCGGCTGCAGGCTGTGCGGACGTGACCCCGTTCCCTGGGTAAGGCTAGGTGTGCCCCTGTCAATTTCCCTGTGTGGGACGGTCTTGTCCGCAGGTACCTGTAGCTGACCTGTGCCCTATGCAGGATTCTGCTCACCCGCAACTATGCCAGAGGTTCGGACTGACATCTCTAGAGATTCATCAACTCACCTTATACCCTTGAAACAGTGGTAGTTATCACTAAGGAAACACAGTGGATGCAGAAGTGAAAAGTCCTTCCCGGAGGGTGGAGACCCCTGAGAGTAGGGATTCCCTTCCGCTCAGTCCTGCGGGCCCAGGCCCACCGTGGGCGCGGAGGCCACACACCGGTTCTTTCGCATGTAGGCACCTACGTTATAGATGGGGCCATAAGTAATGCATGCTTGAAAGGAAGGGGGTTTTATACTTTAGGGGAAGATTACGCCAAGGAATCGAGTGGGGATAGTTTATAAAAGTGAGGGGCATAAGGAACAGACGCGAGGACGAGGGATGGAACTCCCGGCGCCGCCTGGGAGCCTCACCGCGCTGTCGGACCTCGGGCCGGTGGGGCCGTCCGCTGACGAGTCGGGGGCGTCCTTCGAGGTTTTTCTTCTGTGGCTTTGGGGAGGCGGGCGGTGCTGGTGACATCTGCTTGCAGAGCAGCCGGCCTCCTGCTCCCTTTCTGGTCTCCGGTCGTTCCACGCTGGGGCTCTTGCGGGGCGCACTCCCTCTGCTCTCTAGAGGGGATTAATCTCCCAACTCCTCGGCACCGCCTTCTCCACCCGAAAAAAGGATGCGGAACCACGCCTGGAGTTGGGTGGGCCTCCCGGGTGCTGGGCGGCCCGGGACAGCGGGGGACCCCGGCGGCGGGGCAGGCGGGGCGCTGACGTGTCCGGGCGGGATTGGGCCGCCGCCCTATATAGCAGCCGGGGCCCGGGCGCCGCGCCTCGGAGCGTCCCGGCTTCTCCCGCGCGGCGGGCGAGCGAGCGAGCGGCAGGACCAGCGGGCGGGGACCCACGCGTGAGCTTGTGGCCGGGCTGGGGAGGCCTGCGCGGGTGGGCGGGGAGGGAGGGCACGGGGGCTGCCGACGTGGAGGCCGCGAGGGGGAGGGACTGGGTGCCGCGGCCCCCGCCCACGGGCGTCGTGCTCTCCGCGCGTGGCGGCTCCAGGCCGGGCCCGGGGCCGGCTCCGAGTCCCCTCTGCGCGTGACCGCGGCGCGGAGGGGCGCGCACAAACTTTCCCAAGTCCCGCCGGGCCGCTCCTGGCTGCCCGCCGCCTCCGGGGCTTCAGCGAGGCGCCCCCGGGCCTTGGCCGCGCGGCGGGGGAGGGGCGGCCGACCTGCGCCCAGGTCGCTGACGTTGGCGGGCCGGCCCTCCCCTCCCCCGCTCCCCGCGGGGGCGCCCCCTCCCCCAGCTCGGGCTGCCCCGGCCAGCGGGGGGGCGCCTTGTGCGGCCCGGGCAGGGGTCCCTGCGAGGCCGGTGGTGTCCTTCCCCCCAGGTGGTGGCGGGGCTCGGGTCTGGGCGCAGGCTGGGCGACGGGGGCTCCGCAGCACCTCCACCTGCCGCGCGGTGCCCATGCCCGTCTACGTGGTCGGGGGTGGGGAGAGCCGCTCTCCTCCGGCCTGGAGTGCAGTTTGGACGTGCCCCAGGGTCGTGGATGAAAAATACATTACGGAAAAATACCGAATTTGGATGAAAGGCTGGGCGGCCGAGGGGGTTGCTGTCCCTTTAAGCCTGTCCCCGCCCGCGGGCCCTCGTGGCCTGTGGGAGGGCCGTGCTGAGGTGGCATCTGCGAAAGTTCCTCCATGCAGGATGGGTGCCGACTTCCAGAACTTGGTGAGAAGTGCGGAGCCTGCCTTCTGCTCGTCAGCAGCCTGCGGCCTCTCCTAGATTTTGGCCCTGTGATCTTTGAGTGGATCGGGATTTTATTTTCCCATTCTGAACTTTGGTTTGCAGTCTTGAGCAGTTTTGCTTTTGGAAGAGGAGAAGTCTGGACTTCAGCGGGCGGTCTTCTGACGCCCTCCATACCCAGTCCTGTCTGGTGTGTAAAGCACTCGCGGGTCTCATTAGCTGAGGCTGAAATGAAATTCTTCCTAGAGTTTTACTGATAGTTCTCTTCGAAGATTGTTGCCCATCGAATATGTAGTTGGCAAAACTTATCGCAAGGGAATCAACTTCCTTGTTTAAAAGCAAAAAAGTGGAGCCCCTCATGTAAAGTCTCCCCTGTTGCTGTCAGAAACCTGTTGAACTTGTGCTAAACTTGTAAGCACCAGGTTCCCACAGAACACACAGCTCTGTCCCAAATTCACATTTTGCTCCATACATATTAGGGTGGAAAGGGGTCTTATTTCCTGCCCTTCTTCCTTTAGTTCTAGTTCTGTTTGCTGAAAGTTAAATTCTGAGATAGGACCTTTTTTTGCTGTAGACATTTATACTCTGGAAAACAAAATTTAAAGTCCAGGTTCAGTATAGTTAGAGGTGGACCTGGAGCTTCCAATGGGAAAAGTAGTTGAGAGCAACCAGAATCAGAAGGGACAGGGGCCATGTGGGAGGGACTGCAGTAGACGGGGGACAGAGTTCATTCACCCACCAGAAGGAGCCTTGGAGAAGAGCGGACTTGTTCTCCATGACCCAAAAGGGGAAAGAAGTTGTAGATTTTGTCATAACTTGAGGCAGAGCGTTCACAGCCATGCAGGGGTGAGACTGGGCTCCCTGAGAAGGCCACGAATTTCCTGTCCCTGGTGGTGTTAAGAAATTGGATTAGAGTAATATCAAAGGTTCCTTTCAATCCTAATTTGAGCAATACTGTTAGATCCAGTGAGAATCTGAGATACCAGATGTTTAGCCCCTGTTCTTTGGTGACTGGGCCTGCCCAGGGTCTCCTGGGGACTTCAGATACCAAGTGGAAGAGCTAGGTGGAGAACACACTCAGCCTGACGTTTTCCTGGGGTTGCTGAAAGATCCACGTGGAACAGGATTAAACCTCGTGAGTGTTGTCTGTGAAGGCAGAGCCAGGAGCAGGGCATAGCAGTGCGGGGTGGACATGGAGCTCTGGGGGCAGCTTCTTAGTGGCCGCTTTGTGGAACCAGAGGCAGTTGGACCCCTGGGCTGCGCCTCACTGGGTTGGGAGCACAGAAGGAGAATGAGGCTGACCTTTAAGAAAATCTCACCCAGAATTTCAGATGGAGGGGACACGGTCTGCATTTACATGTGGATCATCAGATGCTTAAATGCATTCTTCAAGAACAGGTTTTTGAGTTATTTGGAAGAAAGACAAAATGCTCTTTGATGATACCGGAACTCTAGATGCTAAATGTGTCTAGTTGTGAACCATTCGCTGTAAGCTCTGACAAACTGCCATCTGCAGTCTGGAGGCCAGGAACCCAGTATAGCCTGTTGGACCAGTCTGGAGTCTTCCGGAGGTCTGCCTTCTGCCTTTCCTGGCTGCCTGAGGGTCTGTGCACGCCTGAGGAAAACGAGAGGCTCTGCTCCAGGGCCTCCCTTGGACACAGGAGTAGGTTCCCTTATGTTGACACTCCTGTCAGTCTGGGTTCTGGCTGGACGTGGTGTCTCAAGGGTGTGTGAGTGGCCTCAGAAGAGACTGACACTGGGGCAGAGTGGGGATTGGCCCATCACAGCTCTGTGCTGGAGAGCCAGTACGAGGTGCGAGCTGGCATGGACGGAACTGCGATTTGCAAACTTACCGGGTGGCTGTCACTGGGCACTGAGCTCAGAACCTGGCTTGATAAGGGGGTGGGTGTCTGGGTTTAAGAAGTGTCATTGGAGCCTGGGAAAACCTTGAGTGAGAGACCACGCAAGGTGGAGAGTCAGCAGGCAAGAGTGGGAGGGCAGAGGGCGGATGCAGGAGGCCAGAGGCAGGTGTCACTGACACCTGGCGGAGCACCTCAACCTACAGCGACCTGTCCCAGTTTGCTCCCAGACTAACCAGACACTTGGAATCTCAGGGACCACCTGCCAAGTTGCGAATGTGCTACTCTGACACTTCGGAGATGTTTTCTCACTTTCATCTTTGAAACTTGCAAACTAGAATGTTTTGGTGATGCTTTTAAAGGGAATTTTCTTGTTCGGTTTTTCCTAGCTTTTCCCCTCTTCAGTCTTGGGGTACATCTGTGTGTCTGGGCCCATAGTGTCTCTGGTTTGTGGCAGGTTCCCTGTGTGACTCAAGCCCTGTATTTAGAGTTTTTTAAGAAAATCATAACCAGGATTAGGACCCTGAAGTACCTCCAGTCACACCCTCTGCTGGAAGGACAAGACCCATTTAGTCCAGTCTCCCTGATGCACTCCTGTTGCCACGAACTGCCTTCCCAGCCCCGGACCCATGTGTCTTATGGGCAAGATTGTCATCAGGGTATTAGTAGTATTCTCCAGTTGAGTGGGGTGTCCCTGTTACTGTCATTGCTTCTCCCATTTTAGACACATGCTTCGCTCCTGTCAGCAGTTCCACCTTTTCATAGTTAGGAGCACATGTGGTCGCAGGCCTCCCCTGCCCAGAGTCCCCCAAGGCGAGGTGACTCACCCACCTACTTCACAGAGTTCTTGGTCCTCCACAGACAGCCTTTGAAGGTTCCTTTCAATCCTGCGATTTTATGACCTGGTTTCTAAATCCCAGTGGATTAGAAAGGACTGAAGGACTTTTACAGGATAACAGCAGGAAGAACAAAGTAACTGCGAAATACTCAGAGAATTCTTGAAGACAGTAGCTCTCGGTCGTGGTGAGCGCTGCGGAGCCCCCAGGTCCGCGTTCTGTTGTAGGTCCGAGCCCAGCACAGCAACCCCCGCTCTGGTTCAGCCGTCTGGGGTTAAGTGGGGTACAGGAAAGATGATCCAACCGTGTGAGATCCGTTTTGTGAGGATTTTACTTCGAAATGGTTAAATTTAGAAGTTTGGTGCTTAAAGGATCACTCCCTCAGGTCCCTGGAATAGTTGTCCTCTGAAAGTTGGAGCTGATTCAGGTTTTACTCTAATATGTTTTGTTTCAAGCTAATGGCTTAATTTTTTTCCAAGAAACTCGCCTGAGTATTAGTGTTAGTAACTGAAGCATAAATAACATCTTGACCTTTTCTGCTTGGAGGTACAAAGGCCTGGGTTGTGAATTGAAGATAAGTAACATTTCTCCCTTTTCCTCCTCTGCTCTCCTGCTTCCTGTCCCATACCAGCAAAAGCTGGCAGGCTGACAGAGGCGGCCTCAGGACGGACCTTCTGGCTACTGACCGTTTTGCTGGTAAGTTGGACCCTGCCTGAAGACTTCTGTCCCTGGGCTGTGTGTAGACCTGGAGCACGAGGTGTGTATTTTCTTGGTCCTGTGCCTTCTCTCTTTACACTGCACCCTCAGGTTTCTAGTGGTTCGTCAGAGATGTCTCTGTAGCTTCTCCTCCCAGCAGGAACTGTCTGCAGACATGTCTCCTCTGGATGTGTCATCTGGCTTCCATCAGTTTTTCATCTTTTTTTTTTTTTTTTTTTCCCTTAAATGTGAATTATGTTTATTAGGTATTACCTGAATTGGGGTCTTCTCTTTAGGATTGCAGACCTTAATTTTCTTGAACTTGAGGCCTTAATTATGTTTTAAAAATTACACAAAATTCATTCCTTATGACTTGGCCTTGTGCCAGTAATTGATGTATAATTGTGTGAAGAAAATGGGTTCTTCCTCACCATAGTAGTTTGGAGCTCACCTGGAACTAGGAAGAGGGAAGGAGAGGAAGCTAACGCTCCTACCTCAGAATGCTGAATGTACCCCATTTTTCAAATAAGGGAGCTGTGGCTTTCAGAGGCCATGTCCTGTGGAGTACTGTGGCTCTGCTGATCCGAGGAACTCTGTGCCCTGGGGCCAGGTTCCCCTTGCTTTGTAAGAGGAGAATAACCAGTCAGTGTGGATCAAGGGCTTTTAGCGCGATTTGTGGGTCTGTTACTGTTGCTACAAAGCACTGAGGCTGCTTTTTCCTGTCAACACAGCTACCACCTGGTTAAGTTGAGATTGGGAGGCGATTTAGTTTGGGCCCTGGATGCACCTTGCAGAGACTGGCTGGCTTTTGTAGCAACTGTCTTGATGCATTTTGTGAGCATTAAGAGGTGTGTGGTGAGCAAATTGACAGAATAACCAAGGTGGCTGTTAGGAGAATGCTCCTGGTGGTGATCAGTGCCTGGATCCTGGCTCAGACAGGTGGCAGGTTCCGGTGCCCCCCACGCCCGCCCCATCAGGGTAGGGGTGATGCAGACTGTATCTCTGTGGCCCCTGGGGTGCAGAGATGGGTGCAGACTGCCCCTGAGTGGAAGATGAGCTCCTCCATTACTGGCGACTGGAGGGGACAGCAGTTCTAGGACAAGGTTGTCCAACCCGCAGCCCAGGACAGCTTTGAACGCGGCCCAACGCCAATTTGTAAACTTTCTTAAAACGTGAGATTTTTTTTTTTTTTTTTTTTTTTTTTTTTAAGTTTGTTAGCCATCATTAATTTATGTGCGGCGCAAGATAATTCTTGTGCTGTAGTCCAGGGAAGACGGAAGATTGGCCACCCCTGTTGTAAGACCTCCTTTGCTTGCATTTTTCCCCCTCTTATCACTTGGCGAGAGTTTAGATACTAGCACACGACAGAGCTTGTGAGGAAAATTTAAAAAAAGGTATAGTTTGCTGGTAAAAAAGAGGATAAAACTTTTGCCGAAACTCCTAGGTTAACAGTCTCAGATAATTGAGAGTTGTACTTTGACTTCTGATTTATTCTTCTTTGCTTTCGTGGTTTTCCTGGATTGTGTGTAGGTGTGAGACCCACCATGAGCTCCGTTGCAGTTTTGACCCAGGAGAGTTTTGCTGAACACCGAAGTGGGCTGGTTCCGCAGCAGATCAAAGGTGACTGCCGTTTTATGTGCGCTTCCTGGTAACGTCTAAGGCAGTGCGCTGTCTAAAGCCTTTACCAAATCCCGTGCCCTTTCTAGAAGTACCTTTTGGCCCTGTGATTGTGGGGCAGGGAGGCCCCACCATCTTGCGCACTATTTTGCATTGTGATGTATGCAGGGATGATTGGCTACATTTCCTTGTGCCAACAAGGACATGAATCAGGTACAGTGAGATTTAAAAATGGGGACAGCTTTCCGGAAAGCCAGTGAGTTTGACCATTGGTAATTAATGCAGTACTTTTCAAAACTGCTTTTTCCTAATTGTGGTGAACTAGAATCTGGGCTATGAGGCATCCCAGAGCATTGCTTAAGCCCGCCGTGGGGATGAAGGCTGGGTCCTGGTTTCTGAGCCCTTACATACCACTGGCTGGGATGGAGCGCAGCACTGAGCAGTAGAATAGACTGTCAGCCACGTGTCTAATTTTTAGGGTTCTCTGGTACTTATTAAAAGGAAGCAGGTGAAATTAATTTTGATATCCTACCCAGTCTGTCTAATACATTGTCATTTCAACATCTCTTTAATGTAAAAAACGAAAAACCGTTGATATTTTAGATTATTTCTCTTTAAAATCTGACGTGTATTTACAGCTATGGGACATTCCTCTCCATTTGAATGCCAAATTTTCATCCAGAATCCTTGATCTCTGTTTAGAGTTCATAAAATCTTCATTTGAAAGAGCAGATTGTTCTACCCCAGGTCATTCCAAACACACCTTTTAAAAGTTTTCTAGTAACTAAGTTGAATATCGGTTCTTAAAGTAAAATTAATTAAAACATAAAATTGACTTTTCCTCAGTCACACTAGCCACATTTCACAGGCTCATTTCTAGTGGCTGCTGTGTTAGGCGTTGGAACCCCAGAAGCTGCTTTGTTCTGGGGACCTGGGATCTTCCTACTTGAGCCAGCTTCCCTGTGAGGTCTGTTCTACCCTTTCTAGAGAGGGCAGACAGCACTGAAAGGATCCACCCCCCTGTTGTGTCAGCACCACTGGGTAGCATGGCGTGCCCCTGGGAAGTCGCGGGCCCAGACTCAGGCACAGGCCTGTCCAATTCCAGAGGTCATCCCCCTGTTCTCTGTCACATCCACTCACGGTGTTTTTCAGTGGGCCTTGCCACTGAAGACGCCACGCTCAGCCCTGGGGATCGGGGGTTGCCCAAAACAGTGACACCCTTAACTTCATGGAGACTGTGGCTCATGGCACAAAAACATGAACAGATTGGTGGAAGATGGAGGTGATACTGATCAGGGAACCCGATGTCCACAGCCCTGCTGTCCTCTGCCTTGGGCAGGACGAGGGAGATCAGTCGTGACAGTTCCCACGGCTCCACGTTACAGTGGGAAAGCAGAGTGCACCTCAAAGGCAATTCTCATAGGCTGTGCCGGGTCGGACCATTAGTTTGCAAATGTAAGGGCCTACTCTGTGCCTACCATTGTCATAGTTGTGATTTTTAAAGTATGTTATTAGACTCTAGAGGACTTAAAAATTGACGTAGCAAGGCTTGCTTTCAGGGCTGTGGGTAACGCCCCCCATGTTCACTGAGGAAGGAGAACTGTCCAGACCCCAGGCACAACTAGTGCCTGAAGAAGATCTTAGTTTATAGTGTTATTACTCAGCTGCTTCCTTTATATCATCCTTCATCTATAATCATATATTAGTTTATAGAATTAGTGCTTGAAGAGTAACTTACTGCTTGCATATACCTAGCATACTTAGTTCTATATAATCACGTAGGTATTGTAGTCGGAGCTGCACTGACACATTTCGTGCTTATCCATAGAATCCTCCTATATAACCATATAGTAGTTTGTAGTAAGAGGAATGCCTAGAGCAGTTACAGAACAGAAGCAGCACATGGGAAAACAGCCAGACCAGGACAGGAACCAAAGACCCAGGCAGTGGCATCCCTGCCTGAAAGGGCATACGCTGTATGGCAGGCTTGGAGCAAGAGCCCCTCCTCCTGATAAAGGAGTTGTAGTACCTTGCATCCAGGTCCTGTGGAAAGTCGGCCTCAGGCCTGAGATCCTGGAAGTAACCGAGGGAGAAGAACCCCTCTGGTGTGACCAGTCACGGTGGCTGTACACCCTGTCAATCTTATCTCGCTTCTGTGCTAGCTCAAATCATCCTCCCATAAATATCTTCAGAGAAGAGCACACGTCTGTCAGCTCCCACTGCATTGGCTTACAATATCCTTCTATTAGAAACCCTTTGAAGTCTCCAGCCCCCAGATAAGAAGTGTCGCACACAACACCTGCTGCACACAGCCCACCTCCTTGCCTCGGTGACCTAATGGGGTAGACCCCTTTTCTGTACGTGACCCTCGCCTCTGCGCACGGCCCACCTCTCTGCCCAGGTGACATAATGGCGTGGTCCCCTCACTTGTAACTCATGTGATTATATATGCCCTATGACTAAGTCTGTAGATGATGACCTCACTCATGATCCTGCCCCCTGCTTGTACCTAATAAATACAGATGCTCTTGGGCATTGGAGGGCCACCGCTGATCTCTGCTCACACGTGGTGTGCCCACCCCACCCCGAGTCCAGATGCTCTTCACCAGTTCTTTAGTGTCCTGTCTCTTTACCTCTTGGATCCTGCACCTCAACACAGCATAAGGGACACCCCACGACCCTGGGGGCCACCGCAGCCTTACATCGGGTTCACCCTGTTGGGGGAGTGGGGCTCACAGTGTCTGAGCTGATGCTCACTGGGGAGGCCATGTGGATGGGCGTCGGTCAGCTGCTCCTCGAGCGCACACTCAGGGTGCTGTCAGAGACTGGGAGTTTCTGGCCTCCTGTAGCACACACACTCAGGTTGCTAGGCCTGGTGACCTCCTGGGACCTTTCCCCATCACTCTGAATGAGGAGAGAGGGGTGGGGGAACTTGTCCCTGGAGCATTTAGTGTGTTTTTTGTTTGTCTGTTTTTAAGCATTAAAACTCTTTAAAGTGTTTTTCATGTCATGCTAAAAGTAGTGCTGTCTCTTCATCTGTGTTGGCTGGTCCAGTTGCCACTCTGAATTCAGAAGAGGAGAGTGACCCACCAACCTACAAGGATGCCTTCCCTCCACTTCCTGAGAAAGCTGCTTGCCTGGAAAGTGCCCAGGAACCCGCTGGAGCCTGGGGTAACAAGATCCGGCCCATCAAGGCTTCTGTCATCACTCAGGTAGAAACGCCGTTCTTTCTTTCTTTCTTTCTTTTACAAATTTTATCATGCAGCATGTCCATGTAAATTTTTTAAATTTTTAAAAATTCATTGCTGTCCTTTCTTAACCTATGCCTCCAAGCGTAGGACCTGATGGAAACATTTTTGAACATGCAAAAAACGAGAATGCTTTGAGTAGCTAAAGGGAGAAGGCCTTCATTAAATCACTCCCCACCCCAGAGATGTTTTTGTCGACCACCTCTGTCCCGTCCACCCTGTGTGCTGGCACTCAGAAGGGCTGGCTCACGGCCGGGTTGCGGGCAGCGTCTGTCAGACTGACGGCTCCTGTTTTCTGTTCTGTGCTCATTCCGCTTTCTGGAAGCGGTTAACCAGTCTCCTGGTTTTCTTTGGCTTCCCTAGCCCTTCTCTCTGCTACCTGAATTTGAAATGTTGGTGAGTTGCAAAACTTTTATAAAAACTCCTATCATCCGGTCATGGTGGAAAATCACCATCTTTCTGCCAGTGTCTTCCCTGAATTTTAGGCTCCTAAACAGTTGCACCCCAATCCTTCCATTTCCACCTGTCTGTTGTCTTGTTAATGATTTCGTTCGTTGTACCGCTGTGTACTTGGTGACTCTGGTCTCAAACCAGAGTAGTTGATCCCTCCTGCTTCCACTTTGTTCCTCCTCAGTCCTTCTCCATAAAGCAGCTGGAGGGACCCTGAGCCATCAAGCAGAGTGCATCCTGCTGAAAACCCTGTACTGATTTTTGCTACAGGGTGGGCCGGGTGATCCTCTTAACTTTCCCTCTGGTGTGCTCACCAGGCTCCACCCCCGTTAACCTCCTCGGCTGTCCTGCCTGCACACCCTTAGTTCCCTCACCTCCTGGCATGGATCGCTGCCTCGTGCTTCAGGAAGGTTTTCTGGCCCTCCCCAGGGTCTACCTCCCACTTTCTCCTAAACCCTCTTCTCCCTACTGATTTCATCACAGCACTCACTGGCCCCCTCATTCATTCGTGCGGCCGATGTAGTTCTCTTCTCCTTAGGATGTCAGCCTCCTGACCTTGGCACTTTCTCCTTGTCTTTCAGCGGCTTTATCCCAGGGCTTCGAGCAGTGCCTGTGGGCAGGGCAGGGCTACTTTGTGAGTGGACGGTAATGGACATACGTTCTTTACTCTGTGTCTACGGGCCTTCCTTTAGTCTCTTTACCTTCCCGTTTTTGGTCTTTTTTGAGCAGGTGTTCCATGTACCCCTGGAGGAGAGAAAATATAAGGATATGAACCAATTTGGAGAAGGTGAACAAGCAAAAATCTGCCTTGAGATCATGCAGAGAACCGGTGCCCACTTGGAGCTGTCTTTGGCCAAAGACCAAGGCCTCTCCATCATGGTGTCGGGAAAGCTGGATGCTGTCATGAAAGCTCGGAAGGACATTGTTGCTAGACTGCAGACTCAGGTGGGTAGCCTGAGGCCTACTTCTCCCAGGTGGCCCATACCACTGGCTCCTGGTGTAGGCTAGAACTTTCCTGGACTCTTCCTCCCATGGGGCAGTTCAGTCTTTTGGAGGTAGGACAACAACGTTGAGAGTCCCCTGGCATTTTTAGTGAAAAAACCCACTAAACTGATAATAAAACTGGGACACTTACCATTTTTGCTCTTTGAGTGAATGAACTTGAAAGTAATAACAATTTTTTCTTTTAGGAGACAGAGTCTCACTCTGTTGTCCAGGCTGTTGTGCAGTGGCTATTCACCAGTGTGATGATGGTACACTGTGGCCTAGAACCCCTGGGCTCAGGCAGTCTACCCAGGCTCCTGGTTAGCTGGGTTACAGGCATACAACCACGTCCAACTGCACTGAAAATTAGAAGCTTGTCCCAGAGTTTGAGACACTTAAACTAGGCTTGCTGAATGGTGAAGATGGGTAGTTCCATTGCTTTGCTAGTGTGGTCATTAAATGCTCATTACCAGGCCCCAAATTCAGGAGATTACAAGTTCAAATTCTGTTTTAAGCCAGCTTCCTAGTCTTTGGCAGTCTGATGCCAGAACTTGGACTTGAAGAAATTTGTAATAGATAAGCAAATCTCTGATGCATTTCTCCCTAAGTGGCAGCACCTAAAGACCAAAAAAACATGTAAAGAATCATATTAAGATGTTGCGTGACCGCTGTTGTACTAGATGGGCTTATTTAGGAATCGGGGTTCTTCCCGTCTGCTGCTGAGTCTTCTTGATCTTGTGGGAGCTGGATCTGGGGCACGGTGGTTGGACGGTGGGGATCTGATGGAAGAGGGGCCGAGGGGTAGGAGCGCAAGGCGTAGCCAGGAGGCAGAGGAGTGCCGCCTGATGAAGTCCAGCTTTGCCACTTACTCATCCACATGAGGGTATCAGGATGGTCCCAAACCCCAGCTGGCTTCATGGAGTTGAACCATTAAGCGTTAATGAAGGTGACAGTGTTGCTTGTCATTGTCTAGCATTGTGGCTGTGCATAGTAGGCTCCAAAAGTTGTTCTGGTGTCTGCAGGTTCATTACTCCTGTTTTGTAATGAACACTGCAGGGGAAAGGACCACTTCACTGAATATACGGATCAGAGTGAAGAGATTTGCCCTGACGTACTCTCCTGCCCCTTAATTACCTTAAAACAAATTCCAGACACATTATTGTGCCTTCAGAGGAGCCCCTGTTTTTATATATGCATACGTATAATAATTGTCTTCTTAACTTATGTAATCACATTGACAGTGGCGTCTTAGTATCATGTCTGTGTTTAACCCAGGCTGAGTTTGGCCTTTCCTCGTCATCTCAAAGATGTTTCTTCCGGTTGGTCCATTCAAGTCAGTGTCCAAACAGGTCCCCGTGTTGCACTGATTGTAGAATCCTAAGTCTCTTGTTCTGTAACAGTACTTACTCCCTTCTACCCACTCTTTTTCTTTTTTGAGACAGAATCTCATGTTGTCACCTAGGCTGGAGTGCAGTGGTACAAACACTGCTCACAACAGCCTTGACCTCCTGGGCTCAAGCGATCCTTCTGACTCAGCCCTTCAAGCAGCCGAGACTGCAGACATATGCCACCAGGCCCGGCCATTATTTTATTTATTTATTTTTTTTTTTTTGGGGGGGGGGTAGATATGCATTTTTACCATGTTGCCCAGGCTGGTCTTGAACCCTTAGGCTCAAATGATCCACCCACTTAAGCCTCCCAAAATACTGGAATTGCAGACATGAGCCACCATGCCCAGCCTGTCCTCCCTTTTTTTTAATGCCATTGATTATTGGGGACAATGGGTGTTTGATTTGTTCTGCTATTCACTGATTATTTTTGGTGAACTGGTGTCAGATCTTCAGGGGCTTGGTTACTTCCACAGGCAGCTTGTTTGGCAAGCAGGCTCTGCTGGGAGTGGTGGCTCACATCTGTAATCCCAGCACTTTGGGAGGCCAGGCGGGCAGATCAGAAGACCATCCTGACCAGCGTGGTGAAACCCCATCTCTACTAAAATACAAAAAAAAATTAGCTGGGTGTGGTGGCGCCCTCCTATAATCGCAGCTACTGAGGAGGCTGAGGCAAGGGAATTACTTGAACCCAGGAGGCGGAGGTTGCAGTAAGCTGAGATTGTGCCACTGCACTCCAGCCTGGCGACAGAGCAAGACTCCATTCCCCCCGCCGCCCCACAAAAAAAAAAAAAAAAGATTCTGTCGGTGGTGCTGAGCCCTTGCTGTGATAGCTGGTTGTTCTTGTTCTGATTTTGAGATTGGCCAGTAGGCTCAGGTCTGGTGTCTTCCCTTACAAAGTTTCTTATCAGTCCTTTGTGTAATCGTTTTACCATAAGTTGGTGATTACTGCCCAAATTCGCTAAGGGCTGCCAATTACGCTTTTCTGATTCTCTCCCTGTTCATATATTAGTTGATAATTCTTGTAAGGAAGAATTTTTCTTCTTCAGCAGTTGAGTGGGAAGTACCAGATAAATGATCGATTCTTTCACAGTCTGGTGGCTTTGGTGTTGATCAGTGACTCTTCTTCGTGTCATTATGAACTCAGACATTTTTGGCATGTCTGTCATTCTTTACGTGGCAGTTGCCTCATCTTTGGCATGTGGGACCCCTCCTTTCAGTTTTGTTCCCTGCAGGTTAGAGCCATGACCCATTAACATCAATAACTTCTTAATTTCTAACACAGAAAGATGCCTCAGGCTAGTCTTACATATTTCCTTACACAGACCTTGAATCAGCATTTTTCTGTGAACTCTGGACCTTTTGAGTAGGAAATTACAGTCAGACACTCCAGTCTCCATGAGTGCACATTACGACTGGGTCATCAAAGCTTCTAGACTTTCAGAAGACAGAGCTAGGAAAGTTGTGCTTTCAAGAAAGGAAAATCAGGCAGTGGCTCTCACTTTGGGACGCCGAGGCCAGCAGCTTGCATGAGCCCAGGAATTTGAGGCTAGCCTGGGCAACATGGAAAAACCCCATCTTTACAAAAAATAGCTGGGCGTGGTGGCGCTCACCTGTAATCCCAGCTACTTGGAAGTCAGAGGAGAGAGGATTGTTTCAGTGTGGGAGGTGGAGGCTTCTGTGAGTGGTGTCTGCACCACCACAACCCAGCCTGGGTGACAGAGTGAGAGCCTGTCTCAAAAAAGGAAAATCATCAGTTCAGAATCACTTGAAGTAATTTCTTTTTTCTGAGTTTTCCTGTCATCTTGATATAGTTAGGTACATTTGTTTCAGTTTATTTTCAGTGTTTTCAAAGTATTTCAACATTTACATGTTTGCAAAGTCAACGTTATATAATAAAGTTCTTTCAGAGAAATCTCCCCAGCCTGGTACCTTCACCCTGCTCCCTCCCCACCTATACAGGGGGCCATTCCTGGTCCCGGTTTATCCTTTGTTGTTTGTATTTGACAGTAGAAGCAAAATACAGCTTGCTGTACACCCTTTCCTATGCCTTGCTTTTTTTCTTCTATATTTAGGTGTCTGTATATCAACAAGTAGTGATTTTTTTCATTTCTTTATACAGCACTGTAATACTCTGTAGGCGTGCTGTAATTTACCCAGGCTCTCCTACTGATGGGCATTTGGGTAGTTTCCAGACTTCAGCTGTTACAAAATTATGTTACAATAAAAATCTGTGCATATGCTGTTTCCTGTTTTACCCAGTGTATCTTGGGATAGATTCCTAGAAGTGAGCTGGCTGGGTCAAGAGGGAAACAGCATATGGAATTGGGCAATCTGATGCTAAATGTCCACCCTTAGGAATTAGTGTTTTGCACTATCATCAGCAGTACACAGGAGCCAGGCTCATCACATACCTGGGTTTTGGCCATTGTGAGAGGCAACTGAATATACTTTTCATTTGCATTTTTCTGATGGGCAAGACTGAGCAGCGCTTCAATATATAAGGGCCACTTGCATTTTTTTTATTGTCTTGAGTCATTGTTAGGAAAGTTTTTTTCACCATCATGTCATAAGAAAGTTTATATTTTCTTCTACTGCTTGTAAATATGTTCTTACATTTCAGTTACTGATCTGTTTGGAATTTATTGCAAATAGGGTTAAGGCACTGATCGCATTTCGCCTTTTTCCATATGACTATTGAGTTGTGAGCACCAGTTTTTTGTTTTAACACAGGGTCTCAGTCTGCCACATAAGCTGAAGTGCTGTGGCATGATCACAGCTCACTGCAGCCTCAGTCTCCTAGGCCCAGGTAGCCCTCCTGCCTCAGCCACCCCAGTAGGTGGGACCACAGGCATGCGCAACCACGCCCGGCTAATTTTTAAAGCTTTTGTGGAAGTGAGGTCCACTATGTTTTCCAGGCTGATCTGGGACTCCTGGGCTCAAACAATCCTCTCACTCCCACCTCCCGGAGTGCTGGGATTATAGGCATGCCAGCACCACCTTGAAAAGACTGTTTCCTCCAGTGCCTTGCTTGAGTGGCTGCTTTTATCATGTCCTAGATGTTCGTATTAACTTAGGTCTGTTTCTGGGTTTTCAGTTCTGACCAGCAAGACGGTCTGTCTTTCCATATGCCGATGTTTCCTGTGTACTGA
The DNA here is from genome assembly GCF_009761245.1 of Sapajus apella. NCBI lineage: Eukaryota > Metazoa > Chordata > Mammalia > Primates > Cebidae > Sapajus > Sapajus apella. The sequence goes on from NW_022437134.1 coordinate 610,165, forward strand.
TGAGGGTGTCATGTTTAATGTCTCGCACCACTGTTAACACCCCCACCCCGCACTGTTCTTTTTCAGGGTTTTGTTGTTTATTCTATTTTGTTTGTTTGTTTGTTCTGTATTACAGCCTTTATAATCAACTGTTTGAAATGGTATTAATATTTTAAAGTTAATTGGGATAATTACCATCTTTATCACTTAAACCTTCTTTTAGCTCTTTTAAGGAGCATTTTCTAATTTCGGGTGTACATACTCCACCTTGTGCTGGGCTTATGTCTAGCTCTTTTCCTGTCCTTGTTTTTTCCTTTTTTTCTATGAGAAATGCATCTTTTTCATTGCGTCTTCTAAGCAGTTGCTGTTTGTGGAAGTTAAAGCTGTTAATTTCTGGATTTCAATCTGTTCTCCTTGCTGTAAATAGAAGTTAGCCCAGTAGTGTTCTCAGGGTTTCTACATATGCAGTCACATGCTTCTTCCTGCCCAGCCTTTGTGACTGTTTTCTCTTGTCTCCTTTTGTGTGTATATATTCCAATGGATGTTAAGTAGTGGTACAGATACTCTTGAACTTACCCTAGCCTGGGCGTCACGGTAAGTTTCCCCAAGCACGTGATGTTTAAGCTCACACTGTTCTGATGGATGGATTGGGGCTGGGGGGCAAGAATAAGCAAAGATGGTGTTTCTGCCAGGGAGAATGCCTTGGGAAAATGTGCTCCTTCAGAACCTACAAATATTCTTGTTTTCTTTGATTCTCTTCTTGCTCTAGGCCTCAGCAACTGTTGCTATTCCCAAAGAACACCATCGCTTTGTTATTGGCAAAAATGGAGAGAAACTGCAAGACTTGGAGCTAAAAACTGCAACCAAAATCCAGATCCCACGCCCGGATGACCCCAGCAATCAGATCAAGATCACTGGCACCAAAGAGGGCATTGAGAAAGCTCGCCATGAAGTCTTACTCATCTCTGCCGAGCAGGTGAGGCCTGTGTGAGTGCCTCGTGCCCCTGCCCGTCTGCTGGCACAGACCTCACTCCCTCATGGGTTGCTGTGTCCAGCGTGGACTTAAAGGCATAGTATGGCGGGATTGGAAGGCTTGACTCCAACCCTAAGTCCCGTCTGTCCCCAGTTGGTTTTCAGAGGCCTGTTCTCATCAGTTCTTCCCATCCTTTCCAGGACAAACGTGCCGTGGAGAGGCTAGAAGTAGAAAAGGCATTCCACCCCTTCATCGCCGGGCCATATAATAGGCTGGTCGGCGAGATCATGCAGGAGACAGGCACGCGCATCAACATTCCCCCACCCAGCGTGAACCGGACGGAGATCGTCTTTACTGGAGAGAAGGAGCAGTTGGCTCAGGCTGTGGCTCGCATCAAGAAGATTTATGAGGAGAAGGTACGTGGTATAGAGGAGACAAATCCCCGTGGGCAGGAAGAGAAACTAGGATTTGGGTCTGGAGATTCAGTTAAGGCCTGGTTCTGCCCCTTACCTTTTCATCCTTGGTGAAGATGCTTCTTGTCTCTACGCTTGAGTGACCGGTGTGAGGTTGGTGCCCGCCCCTGCCTTGCTGTTGAGCATCTGCAGGGCAGTTGTCCTCGCTGTCCTGTCTATGTTCCTGTCCTGGGCCTCTGGCTGTGCTGACAGGCCGCTACCCCAGGATCAGATGTACAGCTCAGACTTGTTCATGTCTTGGATTAAGCTATTAGCTCAGTTTAGTGAACTCTGAAGTCTGAAACATGTTCCTTAGTTGAGGAAAAGGATTGGGTGTTTTCCAGCATTTAAGGACGAAGTTATCAGCAGGCGGGAGCCTAGACTGAGAGGAAAATCCAGTCCTTGAGCAGTGAGGCTTCTGGGGATCGGCTGGTCCTGATCACTTGTTGTTCACTTCTTGGGACCAGCTTCTGTAGTCTGTGCAGCACTGGCGGTGCCTGCCCGCCCGCTTCCCACACCCTTCCCTTTGACTGCCCCTCATGGTGCTCTTATTTAGAAAAAGAAGACTACCACCATTGCAGTGGAAGTGAAGAAATCCCAGCACAAGTATGTCATCGGGCCCAAGGGCAATTCTTTGCAGGAGATCCTTGAGAGAACCGGCGTTTCAGTTGAGATCCCACCCTCAGACAGCATCTCAGAGACTGTAATACTTCGAGGCGAGCCTGAAAAGTTAGGTCAGGCGTTGACTGAAGTCTATGCCAAGGTAACTGCCTCTGAGCTTTAAGTGCGTCCCCTTTGAGTGGAGTCCACGGGGCCTTCGTGCATGAGCTCTTACTTGTGATCCTGGGGCCTGGACACGGTGCAGGTTCCTGGGTTTGGGGAGTGTTCGCCTCTCAGCCCCGGGCGAGCAGCCTGGCTTCCGTGTGACATGACCTTGAGCTCTGCAAACCCATGGCTGTTCTCCCATGTTCTTAGGCCAATAGCTTCACCGTCTCCTCTGTCGCCGCCCCTTCCTGGCTTCACCGTTTCATCATTGGCAAGAAAGGACAGAACCTGGCCAAAATCACTCAGCAGATGCCAAAGGTAAGGGCACGTTTTTCGCCGGGTGGATTGAATTTGTCTTGTTTTCTGTCTCTCTGTTTCTGACATTGCTTTGTTGACCTTTATCCTGTGAATACCCTTGAAAACTGGTGTATTTTTCTAAATTAACCATCCTGTTTGACATGGTCAGCTTCATGGTTGGCTGAGGAAGGGCAGCATAATGCATGTCGATGTCTGTACCATCCTTCTGGCCTTTAACCAGAGAGGATCGTGTATTGTTAGGTTTCATAAGTATTTTTAATGAAACATGTCAATTAGTAATTATGGTGAAATAACTTCATAATAGTTTCAAGAGCAGAACTTGTATATAAATTGTATTAAGTGTGAATTTAAAGCTTTCTCAGTTTACCAAAGGAAATTGTAGCACCCAGGAAACATGAACAGAAAAGAAATACCAGGGAAAACAGCCATCATATTTAACCCCTGTTCTGTTTAGATCTAGTTTCCAGTTAATGTTACTGTGTCCTTTTTAAAAATAAAATTTATTTTATTCTTTCTAGTTACAAAGTCTCACTCTGTCACCCAGCTAGGGTGCAGTGGCACAATCATAGTTCACTGCAGCCTTGAACTCATGGCTCAAGCGATCCTCCCGTCTCAGCTTCCTGAGTAGCTGGCACTTCAGGCGTGCACCACTGCCCCAGGCTAGTTTTCAAATTTTTTGTGGAGGCAGGGACTTGCTATGTTGCCCAGCTCGAACTCTTGGGCTCAAGTAGTCCTCCTGCCTTGGCCTCCCAGAATGTTAAGATTACAGGTGAGTCACTGTGCCCAGCCCCTTTTACTTTTTTTTTTTTTTTTTTTTTTTTTTGAGACAGAGTCTTGGTCTGTCGCCAGGCTGGAGTGCAGTGGCATGATCTTGGTTCACTGCAGCATCCACCTCCCAGGTTCAGGTGATTCTCCTGCCTCAACCTCCCAAGTAGCTGGGACTACAGGTGCCTGCCACCATGCCTGGCTAATTTTTTGTATTTTAGTAGAGACAGGGTTTCACCATGTTGGCCAGGATAGTCTCGATCTGATCTTGTTTACCTGGAGGGTAAAAAGTCAGGAAAGCCAGCAGCCTTGTCTGTGTTGAGCGAGTTACTTTACCACCTCTGTGCAGCTTATGCTAGTTTTAAATTCCGTCCGTGCTCTGTCTCATTCTGTATGCAACTAAAGAGGACTAGGCCTTTTAAAAGTTAAGATGGTGCATGATCAGATCACATGCTTCATGCCAGTGGCCTTTGTGGGGACAAACAGTGTTGTCAGTGAAAGGCAAGATTATTAGGCCACAGTATTTAGTTTCCTGAGAATAGCTTCCAACCCTCCCTTTCAGCTTTGTTTGGTGCCTGTGGATATGTCCCTTCCTCCCTCACATCTATACGAAGCGTTTTGGGATCAGCTGCCACTCCCAGGAGGGCACCTGTGTGCTCTTTGAGGACCAGAGACTGCTCACTGGGAGCTGAGGAGCTGCAGCTATACCATCATGTTTTAGCTGTCTGTTTGGTTTTGGTATGGTAGGTTCACATCGAGTTCACAGAGGGCGAAGACAAGATCACCCTGGAGGGCCCCACCGAAGATGTCAGTGTGGCCCAGGAACAGATAGAAAGCATGGTCAAAGATTTGGTAAGGTGCCCCTTGGAATGTTGTGTGTGCTGGGGACAAGGGAGGCTCTGAGTTGGGCATGGGCAGTCATCTCTCAGTGGCATGCCATGTGGCTGGGCACAGACACCACAGGGCATCCTAGCTGGGTAAGTAATAGATTCTGAAACTAGAAGCTTGCTGAAGTCCCAGAATAATCCTGGGTAGAGGAAACTCTGTTTTGAAGAAGGCATCTTTCAGGGGAGACGTGGGGGCAGTCTCCAACAATTCTGACAGCTGCGTGGTCAGAAGACCGCAAGTGTGGCGACTGCTGGGTTTGGGGTTCAGCTTCTTGGTCAAGTGACCAGGCGCATCTGTGGGCCTCTGTGCACCTCTCGCAGATTAACCGGATGGACTACGTAGAGATCAACATCGACCACAAGTTCCACAGGCACCTTATTGGGAAGAGTGGCGCCAACAGTGAGTGAGGCTGGGTGCTGCGGTGGGGCCAGTATGCCCTGAGACCCTGAGGCCGGGGGGTGTCAGCTGTGAGAGCTACGACGTCTGTGCAGACAGTCTGGGCCCAGTGCTGCCTGTCACGGGAGTTTCAGACTGCACATCCTCCTGCCTGCTGGAAGAGGCCCCTCTTCCTTTTCCCCTGGGCACAGTGGTTGGTTTAGAGCTGTCTGGCCAGTGGGTGAATTGTCACTGTTGGAAATCCATCCGGGTCCTCCCCGAGGAGCCCAGAGGGGTCGTGTTGAAGGCAGCACCCTTCACCTTTCAGTCAGACCTGATATGTCAGCCCATCAGTGTTTGCAGTACTCATGTCTTCTGAACATGGAAGCTGCTGATCTGGAACTCACTGAAGAGTAAAACAACATGGGGAGGGAGGGAGGGATTCCTTTTTTTTTTTTTTTTTTTTTTTTGTGACAAGGTTTCACTCTGTTACCCAGGCTGGAGTGCAGTGGCACAGTCTCAGCTCGCTACAACTCCGCCTCTGGGGCTCAGATGATTCGCCTGTCTCACTCAGCCTCCTGAGTAGCTGGGACTAAAGGCACCCATCATCACACCCACCTAATTTTTGTACTTTTAGTAGAGACACGGTTTCACCATGTTGCCCAGTCTGGTCTTGAACTCCTGGTCTCAGGTGATGTGCCTGCCCACCTTGGCCACCCCGCCCAGCAAGGGGGATTCTGTTGCAGAGGCAGTGATGTGTTGGCCTGGGTGGACGTGTCAGCCTGGTGGACGTGTGCCTCACTGCTGCAGAGGCAGTGACGTGTCGGCCCGGGTGGG
>NW_022437134.1:615526-629030 GCF_009761245.1 Sapajus apella
CTGCAGAGGCAGTGACGTGTCGGCCCGGGTGGGCGTGTGCCTCACTGTGCCAGGCTGCAGGTGCAGCACAGCTCCAGGGTGCTGTTGCGACTGTGTCATGTGAGTGCACTGCTGCAAGTCCAAGCATGTTTTTTATTTTTATTTTTTTATTTTTGAGACAGAGTCTCTGTCACCTAGGTCTCTGTCACCCAGGCTGGAGGGCAGTGGCGCGATCTCGGCTCACTGCAACCTCCACCTCCTGAGTTTAAGCGATTCTCCTGCCTCAGCCTCCCAAATAGCTGGGGCAACAGGCATGCACCACCACGCCAAGCTAATTGCTGTATTTTTAGTAGAGACGGGATTTCAGCATGTTGCCTAGGCTGGTCTCAAACTCCTGACCTCGGTTGATCTGCCTGCCTCGGCCTCCCAAAGTGCTGGGATTACAGGCGTGAGCCACCACACCCTGCCAAGAATGTGTTTTTAAACCTCCTCCTCTAGCTGTGTGGCTGTACCCACACATCACAGTGCTTGCGTGTTCTGAAAACAAGTGTACATGTCGTGTATGTCACCTTCGGGTGGAAGGTGAAAAGGGAAGCATGTCCCCTTTCCTGGGTAGTTCGTGGATGAAGGAGCTTTCCCAGGTGGTGGGACCAGGACTGCTGCCCATGTGTCCATTTTTGTTAGGAGTAAACGTAGGCTTGTCAGCTGTGCTGTGGGCCTGTGCATGGGGAGCTCTCTGGTGTCACTCTTAGGTTTTATGGGCATTTTACGTGACAGCATGAGAGTCTACAGGCACAAAGTGACCGTTATGCACACTGAACCATGTGCACACCATCAACTTGCTTTTACGGTTTTGTTGTTTTCCTTAACTGCAGTTTTTATTTCGGCCTGACACAGTGGCTCTTGCCTGTAATCCCAGCATTTTAGGATGCCAAGGCAGGAGGATCACTTGAGCCCAAGAGTTCGAGATGAGCCTGGGCAACATAGTAAGACCCGTATCTCTACAAAAACAGAAAAATTTAGCCAGACCTGTGGTCCCAGCTACTCAGGAGGCTGAAGCAGGATTATCACTTGAGCCCAGGAGGTCAAGGCTGCAGTGAGCTGTGATTGTGCCACTGCATTTTAGCCTGGGTGACAGAGCAAGACCCTGTCTCAAAATACATATATATGGAAGTCCAGTAGTATAATTCTAACATGAATTTCTGGTTTTTGCTCCCTAGAAATTGCAGAATGTAGCTTAGTGAGTCGCTCTGTTCTGTTTTCTTCTCATGCAGTTCCTAATCCTCGTTTTCTTTCGTAATCTAAAAACACCTGCTGCCCAGCTCCATGTCCTCTGCTTCTCTTGTCTTGTGTTGCTCCACCCGGAACAGCTGCACGTCCATATCAGCCTCTCAGCGCGTGGCCTTTTTGCCGCCTCTGCATGTCCATGCGTTGGGGTGGAACGCACAGAAAGCTCTCCTGGCGTCCTCCCAGCAAGCGGAGCTTTCCTCTGCTGTACTCCCTGTTTCCCCATGACAGCTTCCCCAGAATTTGGGGGGCCTGGAACTCTAACCTGGGGTTCTATCAGAGAGGTTGACAGCAGGAGGGTTTGCAACAGTGCTTGTCTTGCAGACACAGTGAAGTGCTCAGTTTGGATCTGAGCCAACAATGGATGGGGTCTTAGGCATCAGTGAGTGCTTTTGTGTGGAGTTAACGTGTGTGATTTTTTTAACTTGAGAATAGTAATTCCCAAACTTCCTTGCACATTAGAAACACCTGGAATCTTTTAAATTCTGAAGCCCCAGCCGTACATTAGAGCCTCTAAATCCCGAGACTGGGTGGCCCCAACCGTGAGTTAGTTGAAGGTCTCGGGGCAGTGCCAACTTGTGGTCAAGTCTGAGAGCCTGTCCTCCAAAACCCTTGTGATCCAGGTGAAGATCGTAACTGGCCCCTATTCTAGGCAGTGGCGATTCTTGTTTTGGAAGTTAAGCATCGTTTTTGGTGAATGGGAGTCTGATAAAGTAGTTTTGTGCTTCAGCCCTGTCCTGCCTGGTTATTAGCCATTGGCAGAGGATCACTTGAGCCCAAGAGTTTGAGATGAGCCTGGGCAACATAGTAAGACCCCCATCTCTCCAAAAAAAAGAAAAACTTAGCCAGACCTGTGGTCGCAGCTACTCAGGAGGCTGAAGCAGGAATATCACTTGAGCCCAGGAGGTCAAGGCTGCAGTGAGCTGTGACTGTGCCACTGCATTTTAGCCTGGGTGACAGAGCAAGACCCTGTGGAGCAACACAAGACGAGAAGCAGAGGACATGGAGCTGGGCAGCAGGTGTTTTTAGATTGTTGTTGTTGGTTCTGTATCCTAAATGTGTTTCCCTGTGTGTTTCTCAGTAAACAGAATCAAAGACCAGTACAAGGTGTCTGTGCGCATCCCTCCTGACAGTGAGAAGAGCAACTTGATCCGCATTGAGGGGGACCCGCAGGGTGTGCAGCAGGCCAAGCGAGAGCTGCTGGAGCTTGCGTCTCGCATGGTAAGCACCACGGCCGGGGCCTCTGGGAAGGCACGGGCCTCCCTTCGTTGTGGCGTGCAGCCTTGGAGAATGGAAGGCAGCAGATCGCACATGCACTGGAACCGGATCTGTCTCCCTGGGGCCACACTTCCTTCGTCCTCCCCAGGTCACCTGCACGTCTTGTCCTCCATGTCTGTGTTGTGCTGGAAAGGCACAGAAATTGTGTGGCAGCATCTTGGCCTTGACCACACCCTGGCTTCCCAGATGCCTGGGTACCAGCTCCAGAGACTGACAGACATTTCTGGATTCTGAAAGGCATCCCAGGTGGTTCTCACGTAAGGCCAAACCGGAGGATCACTGCTACATCATCCACAAACCTGGAGTGGGGGCTGTTGCTGTCTGCCACCCGGCAGAGGCACTGCGCTGTCCTGGGCGCCCCAAAATTTGTACATGCTTATGCCAAGCTGTAAGCTCCCTTGCTTCTGTGAGTCAGATGCCCACCCTTGAAAGTCTCTGGGTGCCTTTAAGTATCCAGAAAAGTCAAATATTACGTGAGTGTCTGCAGCAGCACTTTTGCCTGTGTGAGGAACAAATCCCAGGGTTCCCTGTCATTTGCTCAGCCCGGGGAATTCTTTGTTCATCTCACCCCGGTACCCACGTGAGGAATCTCAAACTGGCAGACCTCTTTTGTAGCCCTGAGCTGCAATCCAGCGTGATGCAGCCTCCCATTGCTTGCGGCCTTCTCGGAGCTCAGTCCCCGGCCTCCTATCCCGGGTTGTCCTCTTAGCCTGGCCTCCAGCCCAGGCCTTTTCCCTGGCTGCTTTATGCCCTCCCTGGTTGCTGAGCGCTTACTTCTCTGTCATCTGACAGCAGTTTGATCTGGAATTCTGAGAAACATTTGGTAGGTTGGTGTTCTTCCCTGGATTCCAGCTCTGCTTATTCACCTATATTCCTTCTGACATTTTAGTGGGACCTGTGGAGGAGCTGAGAGCCACATGGGTTCAGTGCCCTGTGTTGAACGTTCTTACTCATGCAGGGAAAGTGGTCCGAGCCACCCTCTATTCAGAAGGCATCACCCCGTGCTATGCAGAATGCTAAGCCTCCAAGTAGAAGAGCTGGACCTCCCCTCTAGTGCCTGTTAGAACAGAAGTGCTCACTGAGTTGCTTTGGTAATTACCACGGTCACGATAGCACTTGTTTGAAGGGTCCTGTAGTGAGTTCCCTAATTGTACTTTGTTCAGGAAAGTGATGCTCAGCCAGTGTTGTGGAGCGTAGCGACGGTTGGCAAGAGTGCTTGTCAGGCGCCACGCGTTCTGATGGCTGGTTGCTCCCAGGGCTGCTACAAGGTGCCACCTAGAGGCCACCCCCACCTGGTCCCGGAAGGACTATGCCCAGGGCTCCCTGGTGTCCCCGTGAGTCAGCAGCGAGTCGTTCACCATGCTTGTGATAAGTGATGTCTACTTTAATTGTGTTTTTAGGAAAATGAGCGTACCAAGGATCTAATCATTGAGCAGAGATTTCATCGCACAATCATTGGGCAGAAGGGTGAACGGATCCGTGAAATTCGTGACAAATTCCCAGAGGTAAAGTTTCCTAGAGACTTTATTTAACCCTATAGGAGTGATCCAGGTCACACTTCAGGGATATTCGATATCTGGGAATCCTGTCCTTCCTCATAACTGAACTTAGGCTCCTGATGATCTGTTCTAGGTTATCATCAATTTCCCAGACCCAGCACAAAAAAGTGACATCGTCCAGCTCAGAGGACCCAAGAATGAGGTGGAAAAATGCACAAAATACATGCAGAAGATGGTGGCAGATCTGGTAGGGGCTGTTTGATATTCTTTCTTGTATGGCAACGTCTGGGGTGGGTGGGGTGCGTGTCCTGTCAGAACTCCTGACTCCCCACTGGCACCTCTGCTCTGGGAAAGGCACATAGGCACTGGGCTGGTCTTCCGTCTCAGGGACTTGGGACAAAATGGAGACAACGTCTCACTTAATACCTGGATGTTTGGATTGGTAGTCATTGTCAAGACTGCAGTGTTTTTGGAATTCAGGTGGGGAGATTTGCCATTTCTCATGCCCAGTTACCTTGTTTCCTTGAGTCTTCGGATACCCAGAGACACTGTCCCATCCAGTAAGATGAGAGGTGTAACAGGTGAAATGGGGAGTCATATACTGATTTATTAATTTTCTCAAAAACTGAAATGGGAACAGGTTTAGCAAGTGTGTGGAGTAGTGGATGGGAAGGCTGCAGGCTGCCGTGTATCTCCATGGGCTTCGACTTCGCTGCTGGCTGTCCTGAGACAGGCAACAGTGAGGGACTCCAGCACTGTGAGCTGCAGTCAGGCCACTGCCAAGTGCTGAATTCCCCAGAGTATAAGGGTCCGTGCTGTCTCCATGTGTGTTCTGAGCCCCTTAGCCAGCTCTGATCCTGGCATTGGACATGAACTCTCTTAGCCAAAAAGTGGACTTGTGGCCGGGTGTGGTGGCTCGCGCCTGTAATTCCAGCACTTTGGGAGGCGGCAGCGAGTGGATCACTAAGTCAAAAGTTGGAGACCAGCCTGGTCAATATGGTGAAAACCCATCTCTACTAAAAATACAAAAATTGGCCGGGTGTGGTGGCACATGCCTGTAATCCCAGCTACTCAGGAGGCTGAGGCAGGAGAATCACTTGAACCCGGGAGGTAGAGGTTGCAGTGAGCTGAGATCGCACCACTGCATCCGGCCTGGGGGATAGAGTGACTCACCGTCTCACCAAAAAAAAAAAAAAAGTGGACTTGCATCCTTGCATCGACTGACTGTAATTTGCAAGGTTAGTTAGTTGGTGGACAAATGATCTCACCCTCATGACAAACCTCTGAAGGTCTGTGTGCAAATACCAGTGCCCTGTCATGTTCGTGCTACTCTTGGGGGAGAAGAGTTACTGTCCTTCACTCTCTGGAACAGGCAGTGAATCGAGCTGTGGTTTTTCTTTTGTCTTTAAGGTGGAAAACAGCTACTCAATTTCTGTTCCGATCTTCAAACAGTTCCACAAGAACATCATTGGGAAAGGAGGTGCAAACATTAAAAAGGTGATGGCTTGACCCCTGCGTCTCACTGCTTTTTGCCCTGTCCTCTGTAGTCCTGCACCGTTTCAGTTTTAGGCGAGAAGGGACTCTTCCTTACTTCTAGCCCTGTGCTCAACTGTGTCTCAACTCTGGGAGAGCTCTAGTCAGCTTCTCATGGGGATCTCTCTCCCTGTAGATTCGTGAGGAAAGCAACACCAAGATTGATCTTCCAGCAGAGAATAGCAATTCAGAGACCATTATCATCACAGGCAAGCGAGCCAACTGCGAAGCTGCCCGGAGCAGGATTCTGTCTATTCAGAAAGACCTGGTAATGGGAGATGTTTTCTAATGCAGATCGGCCAGTAAAATCTCTACCAGCCTCTAAGATTGAGCCTAGGGTTGAGTTACGCAGGGTCATTGGGCCAGGCAGACTCAGGCGGCAGATGCGGAAAATCGCAGCTTTCTATCCAGGCAGCTGACCGCTTGGTCCGCAGTTTTCTGCCTTTGTCTGTCATGCTGCTAACTTACCTGGACCTGCAGCAGTAGCATTTCACATGGGCACTTGTCTCATTAGACATTTTCTTTCTGTTACTTGAAAATCTCATCCAAAGGTATTTACAGTATTTTCTTTCATTTAAAAAAATAAACATGCAGTAAATTGTACATATTTACGATGTGCGATTTCATAGTTCTGACATCTGTATACATCCATGGAATCAATCCCAACATCACCCCAAAAATCCCTTGCCATTTTGTATTACGGTCTCCCTCCATCACACCCGGCAGCTCCTCAAAACCGCACTGCCGCCACCCTCACCGCCCTGTCCGCAGGCAGGAGATGCATTTGGATCGTCTGCACTTGGGGGTGAATGGAATCACAGCAACTTCTCTTTATTGGGCCCATGTGCTTCCACTTTGCAGGATATTTTGACATTCTGTTTTATTTCAGGGTAATACTGTAATGTGTGGATAGCTCATCTGTTTCTTTCTATGTGTACTTGGTGGTAATTAGTGTCTTTCAAGGGGTTTTCTATTTTCTCCAAGTTGTCAAATTTATTAACATGAAGTTTTTCAGAATATTCCTGCATTATCCTTTCGCTGTCAATACTGATGTCACCTGTTGTTCATAACATATGTAATCTGTGCCATTATAAAATGATGTCTTTTCCCTGGTAGTGTGCTTGGCTCCAAAGTCTATGTTACCTTTTTTTCCCCCCTTATAAGGATGAGGTCTTGCTGTCGTCCAGGCTGGAGTGCAGTGGCACAATCATGGCTTACTACAAAATACAGCCTTGGCGTCCCAGACTCAAGCAGTCCTCCCACAGCCTTCCAAGTAGCTGGGACCACAGGTGCATGCCACCACACCTAATTTTTTTTTTTTAGTTAGTAGAGATGAGGTCTCGCTGTGTTGTCCAAGCTAGTCTCAAACTCCTGAGCTCAAGTGATCTCACGTTAGCCTCCTAAACTGCTGGGGTTACAGGTGTGAGCCACTGCACACAGCCTACTTTATGTGATAGTAAAGTGGGTTTCTTTTTGGTAGCTTGCTTTTTTAGATTATGATGTTTGTGGTCAGGCATGGTGGCTCACACCTGTAATCCCAGCACTTTGGGAGGCTGAGGTGGGCGGATCACTTGAGCTCACTTGAGTTCAAGACCAGCCTGGGCAGCTGGTAAAACGGCATCACTGCTAAAAATACAAAAACAATTAGCCGGGCGTGGTGGTGCATACCTGTAGCCCCAGCTACTCAGGAGGCCGAAGTGAGAGGAGGATGGCTTGGGTGCGGGAGGTGGAGGCTGCAGTGAGCTGAGATCGCGCTGCTGCACTCTGGCCTGGGCCTTAGAGCCAGACCTTGCCTCAAAAAAAAAAATAATAATTTAATTATGTATGTGATTATATGTGTTGTGTATCACATACTTACACTTGTTACGTATATTTAACAAGCGTGGTTAATTTCCTTTTACTGTAATTTCTCTCAACTGTAGTAAAGTGTATATAGCGGAATTTATCATTTTAATCCTTTTTGAATGGTTAATTCAACTAAGTACATTCACACGGTTGTGCAGCCATCACCTTGTCCATTTTCAGAGCATTTTCCATCGTCTTAAATGGAAAACTATACCCATTAAGCAAAAACAACCGGCATCTCCAAGTGCTTAGTCACCATGATGTCATCATTTTACATGGTCAGGTTGAAGTCCTGTCATTTTGTGTAACCCCTGCAGTACATCATTAACCTTTTTAAAAAATTCCATTGTTTTTTAAAGATAATTAATATGAAAAAAAAGTATGTGTTTATCCACACAGTTGCCATTTCTAAAGCTCTTCATTTCTTTGTGGGATCCTTGTCATTTTCCTTCTGTCTGAAAGATATCACTTAATGTCTCTCATAGTGTGTATCTGGTAATGAATCATTTTACTTTTTGTATGTCTGAAAGCATTTTTTTCCTTCGTGTTTGAAAAATGTTTCTGCTGCATACAGGTTTCCAGGTTGGCAGTGTTTTCTTTCTAGACTTGGCATCAGTGCTGTCTGCCGTTGCCTCTGGTGAGGAAGCCAGCATCACCCCGGCTTTGCTCCTCTGTCTGTGACAGGTCTTCTCCCTCTAGCTGCCTTTAAGATTTTACCACCAGCTCTGAGCAAGTTATGATGTGTCTCTGTGTAGTTTTCTGCATGTTTCTTAGCTTGGTATTTATTGAACTTCTTGGATATCTGTGTTCAGAATTTCATCAAATCTGGAACGTTTTTGGTCACTCCGAATCTTTTTTCTGTGCCCCCATCAGGGACTCTAGTGACCTGGGTCTTAGTTGTCTTCTACCCGCACTCTGTTGGGTTGGGGAGAGGCGCGGTATTGGTTTTCTCCGTCAGTCTCTTTAAATCCATTAGTTCTCTGCAGTGTTCTAATCTTCATAATTTCATCTAGTATAATTTTCATTTTAGATGTTTTCTTCTCGAGAAGTTCAGTCTGAATCTTTTCTTAATATCTTTTTTCAGTGCTTAACATGTTCAGTCTTTCTTTGGGCTTTTGACCATAGAGGATACAGTTAAATACGTGTTTTAGGGTCCTTGGCCAGCTGATTCTAACACTGTCATTTCTGTCTGGGTGGTTTTCTATTTTCTTTTCCTCATTATCGGTTTTTCCCCTATTCTTTGCATTTCTGGTATTTCTAAATAAGGGTGTTTCTGTATTCCTCTGGATATTTTGTGGCTCTGTGAAATTACTCTGAAACAATTTGCTCCTTTTAGGACTTGCCTTTAAGTTTCATTAGGGAGGATCAGAGCATTTAGTTGAGGCCCAAATATTTCCATTTGCTGAGGTAAGATCCTTCTGAGTGCTATACTGCATGTCCCAGAAAGCTTAAACCTGCTGGGGATGGCACGGGACCCGGCCCCAACCCAGCTGCAGACACTGTTTCCTGGTGACTGAGCTGCAGGTACCGCACCAGGCCCCGACTGAGCTGCAGACACTGTTTCCTGGTGACTGAGCTGCAGACAGTGTTTCCTGGTGACTGAGCTGTAGGTACCGCACCAGGCCCTGACAGCTGCGGACGCTGTTTCCTGGTGACTGAGCTGTAGGTACCGCACCAGGCCCCGACTGAGCTGCGGGTGCTGTTTCCTGGTGATTGAGCTGTAGGTACTGTACCAGGACCCGACTGAGCTGCAGACACTCTTTCCTGGTGACTTAGCTGCAGGTACTGTACCAGGCCCTGACTGAGCTGCAGACACTGTTTCCTGGTGACTGAGCTGCGGGCACTGTTTCCTGGAATCTTTCTGGTGCTTCTTCCCTGGACCCGGGGTGATTTCCTCATGTGTGTCAGCGTCTGAGTGGTTGGTCTCCAGATCTCAGAGTTTCTTGGTGCCGGTCTCTTTGGGCTCTGACCTCTTCTTGCCCCCGTGGTCCTCTTGGGTTTGTGGTTCTGTTTCCTCACTTCCTGTGCTGCAGCAGCAACTTGGGGCAGATGTAAGGCTCACCTTGTTTCCAGTCTCCAGGGTCTTGAAAATCGCCATTAGGCCTTACGTTCAGTCCAGTCCCTGCTGTTGCATTTTGGCTGAAAGCAGAATCTTTGGTTTTATTAGAAGTTTATCCATAGACATGTCGGACCCACCTCTACTAGGCAGAGCCAGAGAGTTGATTGAAGAGGCAGAGCATTATGTGTGGTCTGAAATTACCACGCTCCCACCTCCCAACCCAGCACACATTCACAAAGACTGCAGGTCCTGCTTAGTTAACACCTCCCAGTGCACCTGCTCTGCTGGGCGCACCCCACTCTGCCAACACATGGTCCAACGTGTTGCTCCCTCCTCCCTCTCTGCAGATCAAAAATGGCTTGGGGAAGTTTGGTCAGTGCTTGTAAGTGGCAGGACCAGGGTTCTAAGCCTGTGTGTTCATCATCACCAAAGATGATAGTTTATCTTTTCCTCTATCCCTTTTTTGCCCCAAAAATGTGACTTCCTCCTGCTCTGTGTTTGGTTTCAGGCCAACATAGCCGAGGTAGAGGTCTCCATCCCTGCCAAGCTGCACAACTCCCTCATTGGCACCAAGGGCCGTCTGATCCGCTCCATCATGGAGGAGTGTGGCGGAGTCCACATTCACTTTCCCGTGGAAGGTTCAGGAAGCGACACTGTTGTTATCAGGGGCCCTTCCTCGGATGTGGAGAAGGCCAAGAAGCAGCTCCTGCATCTGGCAGAAGAGAAGGTGAGCACGGGGAGGGCGTCACAGTGCCTCTTGGCAGGAAGTTCTGGTCCTCAGAGTGTTCTCTTTTCGCTGTGGAAACCCCAAATGCCCTTCCTTTGTGGCAGGTTAGAAAAGAGCTTTATAATACGCTTTTTATGCCTCTTTGTTTTTGCTATTACTGAAGGGCCTTTCTAGGTCCAAATGCTCACTTATACAATATGTAAAAGTTGCTCTTTTGCTTATGAGTTTTGGAGTGTTTTTGTTAAGTACAATTTACGGTAAAACTGACCATTCTTCAAGTATAGTTGAGTTTTAATGTGCAGTCATATGGCCACCACAACAATAAAATTCATTTTCTGTCACCCCCAAAGATTGCCCGTTGAATTACTATTGTCCTTGTGTCAGAACCCCGTGTTTTTTTGAGATGGGGTCTTGTTCTGGTTACCCAGGCTGGGGTTCAGAGGCACAAGTAGCTGGGATTCCAGGCGCCCACCACCACGCCTGGCTAATGTTTGTACTTTTAGTAGGGCGGGGGTTTTGCCATGTTGGCCAGGCTGGTCTCGAATTCCTGACCTCAGGTGATCCACCCACCTTGGCCTCCCAAAGTGCTGGGATTACAGGCGTGAGCCACCACCACTGCGCCCGGCCCAAGCCCTCTTAACTTTGGCTATTCTGTATCCCTTGCTGAGTCAGCCTGTCAGTTTGTAGGAAAATGACATTTTCATGTTTTGGTTGTGATTGTGGTAAATCTAAAGATGACACTGGTGAGGACTAACAGCTCGGCAGTTTTGACTCTGAGTCATTTCTTCATTTTTGTTTGGGTCTGTGATTCTTCATGGGTGTTTTCATTCCTGCACATTTTTATGTTCTGCTTAACAGATGTAACTACCGTTACTCTTTTAGTGCTATTGCAGATGGTACTTTTCCCATTCCCAGTTGTTAGTGTATAGAGAAGGGCTTGTGATTTTCGTATGTGGACCTCCGTGAGACTGGTAAATAAGGCTCATGTCTTAGTGCTAGTCACTTCTTTGTGGATTCTTATGTAAACAGTCATGTGATCTGTGAACAGACAGGCTTCTCTCTCATCTGGAGCCTCGTATTTCTGTGTTGTTAGGTTACATTAGTCTGACTTTCTGTCTTTACGTTTGGCCAGTCTTGCATTTCTGGGGTAACCTACTTGGTTTGGTAGGTTGTCCTTTACCGTATTGCTAGATTGGATTTGCCTTTTGATTGGTTTTTAACTAATGCTGCTATTTGTGGATGTGTCTGAAAAGCAGCAGAGTCTTAGGTGGTATTTGGTGAAAGCTGCACTTAAAAGACAGCAAAGTTGTCATTTCATATTTTTCTGTGAGCACATCTTTCCTTGGTGTTCTGGCTTGCGGGCCAGGTCTTGGGTCCGGGGAAAGGCAGGCGCTCCCCGGTGGGTCTGAGTCACGTAGAGCTGCTCTGTGTCCCCTGGAGAAGTGGCCAGAGGCAGCAGTGTCCACAAGTCACAGTGTCTAGGGCCTTTTCAGGACCCTCATTTCTTTGTGCCACACAAGGGTGTTGTGCTACCTGAGGCCTCTGAGGACTGGTCTCTAACTGTAGCCGTGGTTGGCTTCTGTCCCTCCGAGTTGAGCTTGCTTGAGCTTGGGGAGCGGCTGGTTTTGTGGGACCAACCTGTAGCAGTCATGAGAGCATAGGAAGCCTGGTCCAGGTGTGTGGGCTTGGTCTAGAAGGGCGTAGAAGAGCAGGAGCAGTGTGGGCTGTCTGGCGGCTTGTTCCTGGGCGCACCCCACTCTGCCCACACATCATCCAGTGCATTGCTCCCTCTGCCCCCTCTGTAGATCAAAAATGCCTTGGAGAAGTTTGGTCAGTGCTTATAAGTGGCAGGACCAGGGTTCTAAGCCTGTGTGTTCATCAGCACCAGCATCTGATTGTTGTGGAAGAGAGGTGTACATGCAGTCTGGGCATCCATCTGTCGGATTCAGCGGTGTGCCAGCCCCATTTTGGGGGTGTTGGTGCAACATCAGGACACTGGTGACGGTGTAAGGGGGCCCGACACTGCCGTCCTCCAGGCCCTCTTGTCTCCTCACTGTGGCCCAGGCATGTGGTGTCCGGCTAACAGAGCGGGGTTGCCTTCTGCAGCAAACCAAGAGTTTCACTGTTGACATCCGCGCCAAGCCAGAATACCACAAATTCCTCATCGGCAAGGGGGGCGGCAAAATCCGCAAGGTGCGTGACAGCACTGGAGCACGCATCATCTTCCCTGCGGCCGAGGACAAGGACCAGGACCTGATCACCATCATCGGGAAGGAGGACGCTGTCCGGGAGGCGCAGAAGGAGCTGGAGGCCTTGATCCAAAACCTGGTAGGGAGTGGGCCTCAGCTGCCGGCTCTGCTAGGGCCGGGATGGGGTGGCTTATCTTCATCTCTTGTCAACACTGCAGGATAATGTGGTGGAAGACTACATGCTGGTGGACCCCAGGCACCACCGCCACTTCGTCATCCGAAGAGGCCAGGTTTTGCGGGAGATTGCTGAGGAGTATGGTGGCGTGATGGTCAGCTTCCCACGCTCTAGCACGCAGAGCGACAAAGTCACCCTCAAGGGCGCCAAGGACTGTGTGGAGGCCGCCAAGAAGCGCATTCAGGAGATCATTGAGGACCTGGTAGGCGTTCGGGTGTTCGGGAGGGGTCTGAGAGGAAAAAGACAGAGAAAATTGTATAAGGGATCAGAAAAAATGAAAATGCAGTCTGTGCACGGGGTCAGCTCTCTTGTCCCCTCTGTGAAGGAGAGAAAATCGATTGAGGGCATCTACGTGAATCCATGGGGAAGTCACGAGAAGACGTGTTCTTCTAAAGCAGCCTTTAGAGAGCGTCCCCTCCATGCCCCTCTGGGTGGCTCCCCTGCCAGGGCCTGGATGCCCTTTCTCTAATAATCAAGTCTGATGCCTCCTCGTGGAGTCAGAGGCCACCCCAGAAGTCCCCACTCTTTTGGCTGAATCGGCCACCCTGCGGGGACACATTTCAGAAGGAGGCCCACCCTTATCCTGGCCAACATGGTGAAACCCCGTGTCTACTAAGAATACAAAAATTAGTCAGGTGTGGTGGAGAAGGAGGTCCACCCTTATCCTGGCCAACGTGGTGAAACCCCGTGTCTACTAAGAATACAAAAATTAGTCAGGTGTGGTGGAGAAGGAGGCCCACCCTTATCCTGGCCAACGTGGTGAAACCCCGTGTCTACTAAGAATACAAAAATTAGTCAGGTGTGGTGGAGAAGGAGGCCCACCCTTATCCTGGCCAACATGGTGAAACCCTGTCTCTACTAAAAATACAAAAA